>NC_071510.1:27532992-27722992 GCF_027887155.1 Malaclemys terrapin pileata
TATTGTCTCCTGAGCATTAGCCCTGGTACCATGGAATGAAGGAGAAAAGGGGCAATTATGCCCCTAAGACACAGTTGTGAGGAAGGGGTACATAGGAGGCTGCACTACAGTGGAAGCCCCAGGAAGAATTCTGGGTTCACCACAATTTCTTAGGGTGAGTGCACGATACAACTGGAGTGCCACTGCCCAGTGCACATACAACATTTTAAAAAGACTAAAATGTGTGTAAGAGACAAGAGGAATGATACGGTCATAGAAATAGAGGATAAGAACAGTTTTGTATTTAAGAAAGTAGATTAGCATTCAGGAGACCTCTGCTTAATGCCCCATACTGCCACAGGCTTCTTGTGTGACGTTGAGCAGTCACAAACTCTCCTTACCTCAGCTCTCCATCTGGAAAATGGGGATTCTGTGGCCCGTTGTCCTGTCTGTTTAAACAGTGTGTTCTTCAGTGCAGGGATCTCTCATTCTGTGTGCCACAATGGGAGCCCAATCTCAGCTGGGATCTCTACACACAATGATCATAGAAATAAGTTTAATATCCCTAACTGCAGGAAAAAAATCCAATAACATGCAGAAATAAATAAATACAAGCCTGTAAAGAATATAACAAGTAAAGAAAAATATTTTTCTTCCATACAGTATGTTTAAAGTATTGCTAAAATGTGTTTCCAAGAAATATGGAAACTTCAAGTAAAGATATTAACTCGAATAAATAGAGTAAATATTCAACCATCCAAAGCAAGTCCATAGTAGCTGATACAGGCTTAGTCCTTAAACAATAAGGACTTAAGGACTGTCTTCCGTAAGCTTCATACTCAGAAACTGGGTCCTTTGTGAAAATCCTCATCCTCTAGGTTTAGAAAAGGAAAGTGGGCATTTACTTAACCTTTGTTTTTTCTTCATCTAGGGTTCATTCATTTTCAGTTAAGCTTGTTTAGATACCCATGCAGACCAATACAGAGCTACTAGCCCAGTTAGGAACCAGATCCCTGATGCTGCAAAAAGGGTTGTTTGGCTAAGTGATTACCTTAATATCCCCATAAAAGAAAAATACCTTGGTAAAACTGGGCTAGCTAGAGAAGCAGCTTTAACTAGCATGCCAAACTCCCTGGTTCTAGTTATTACCACAGTGAAAACAGCGCTTAAAAGTAGATTGTAATAGTGGCATTGGAGAAACATGCCATGAATACCTATGCCACTATATACAAATGTAAAATTATACATTTTAAACAATTAAGTAATAAGCAATTTATTTGGTCAACAATTTTCAATTTTTGAAATTTCAATGAAATTTTGAGTTTCAAAATTCCAAAAAGCAATATATGAAATTTGGCAAACTTCTTTCTAATTTTTGACCAGGTATAGAACTAGTCAAAATCTCAACTTGGTTCTCATTTTCATCTGGTAAGATTCTAAGTGCCTGTTTTCTGAATGCATCTTCATATGGGCAACCTGGCTTAGTCATAACCTGTTGAAATCTATCAAGACTGAAGAGAGTTCTATTTTTTGTTTAATGAGGCCTATTACAGATCTTATAATCCATTTGCTTTTGGTAACCAAAAAAGACACTCCCCCTTGTTTCAGAAGCATGTCTCTAGGATTTCTACAGTAGGTACATATAGGAAATGGGGGGTTCTTCTAATACAGTAGCATAAAGTGTCCTCTCCTCTCCCTCACTTGAGACCTAGCCAAGTAGTCTGTGACAGGTAAACACTTGCTTCCAAGTTGGTTGCATATTGTCTCATTTCCAGTACATTAACTGGCTGCCCTTCTAGTACCGAGTGGCCATTGAAAAGGCAGAGATTAAATCCTTCCCTCTCACACAAAAAGAATTTAGGAACAAACATATCCTCTTGACACATTTGCTGTGGAGCCTTTCTTAGGTCACGGGATATTTCAGGTGAATCCCAGGAAGTTACTTTGGGAGAATGCAACAGAGGGTCCTGTGGCACCTTTGAGACTAACAGAAGTACTGGGAGCATAAGCTTTCGTGGGTAAGAACCTCACTTCTTCAGATGCAATGACTTGCATCTGAAGAAGTGAGGTTCTTACCCACGAAAGCTTATGCTCCCAGTACTTCTGTTAGTCTCAAAGGTGCCACAGGACCCTCTGTTGCTTTTTACAGATTCAGACTAACACGGCTACCCCTCTGATATTTGGGAGAATGGTTTACATTGGAATCTTCTACATTCACGAAAGCCTCAAGGCCTTTAGTAGATGTGCAGCATAAGGAGCCCTTCAGACTCTGAGACAATCAAATTATAACTTAAGTAAATATGCATTTTTACATGCAGAGACATTAGGCAACACTGAAATCAAAGGCCAAAAATGTTCATCATTCCACCACTCATTTCCTGGCAACTTAAGGAACTTTCTGTAGTTTGCAAGAATGCTGGGGAAGACCTTGGTTAGGTCTCCTTTTGCAAGGACATATTCTTTATTTTCTCAGGACTGCCCAGTGCCAGGCATTTCATGTAATGCTCATTTATTTAGCAGCCCTGTCACACCTCCCCACATTCCAGCCATAATTGCCTACATTCAGCTGGGATGTGGAATGAAAGCTGCAGTTCCTCTTCCTGGCAGCTACGGTTGCTGTGGTGCCCAGTTTCAGGCAGCCACATGGTCTCGCTTACCCGACCAGTGGCAAATATTACCCAGGGAACTGCAGGGCACATGGCAATTATGTTTAGTGTTGTTTTTAAGACATTCAGACTGTCCCGACAGAAATGCTTGGTTTTCATTAAAAGGTTTCCCCAGATGACTGACAGCCCCCTTTATTGTTTCTCTGGCTAAGTGGTCACCTGCCTGAAGATCCAGCTCCAGTTGAAAACTTGGATATAGTGTTTTTAAGTTAAAATGATGGGCTCACTAGTGCTAATGAGCTCACTCAGGGGCAGGGGCCTCTAATCCAGCCTTTATTAGCTTTTTAGGGGACTCATAATAATTCCATCGATCCCCAGCCCCATGGGTAGAAAATATGCAAAGTTGCAGAAGTCTCCACAGAAGAGGCAAAGAGGCCAGGCTCTGCAGTTATCCAGTAAAGGGAGGGGGAGCTCATTAGCCTGAACTCTCCACCCCCTTTTGGACATCTACATGTTCCAATCAGGGAGCAAGTTGCTCCATAGCCGCATCTTGCTAACTTGACTGTCCCAGAAGTTCATCAGGCTGGCGTGGAGCTTCCACACATTAGAGCTTGGAGCTAATGCACCTGTTGGGATTAGAATGGGATTAGTGCTTCTAATATGCCTTTTATGCAAAAGGCAAAGTGAGCAAACTCAATCAACATGCAGAGATGACATGTATGTCTAATTTGTGCATCACCTTGCACGGCTTACATGCCAAGTGAACCAAGAAGAAAAGTGAATCTAATCTAGATCTCAGTACCTTAAACTCAAACAGTTCCAGTTACAGAATCCATACGCTTAAATAAATGTTGGCACTGAGCTTGATTTAGAATTATAATTCAGTACCTAAAGTCAGCAGAGGTCAATGAAATGTCCTAACTGCCTGGAAGCTATGTTTGCTATCAATCACTGATAGCAAGTGCCGCATTTCGTCCTAAAGTGCTTATTCAGCACGAGCGTAGCTACAAAAGGAACCAGGAGTAGAAACGTTCAGAAAGAAATCAGTGAAAGGAAAAATTCTAAAAGGATTTAATCTAGAAAATATAACATGTGCTTTATGCACTTGGCTTCCCAAAGAGCAATGTCCCCTGAATAGATTATACCCATGTAAAAACAGAATGTGTGTGTGTGTGTTTGTACACACAAATATATCTTATGTAGTTTCCACAAAGCCAAATCCTTGTTCAGTGCACAAACAGAATATAAATAGTGCTTATGCAATCTACCAAGAGACTGTTAGAAAAAACTTCCCAATCTAGAAGTACAAAACACACCAAGAGTAAAACGGTGTTTAGGATTTTAATTATTTTTTTTAAAATTTCTTTGTACAGTTTTTGTTGTGCCCAGATAAGCAGTTCAATCTGAGATCCGTCACAAGAGACATTGCAAACTATCTACCTCATAGGATGCAATTCCCACCATTTCTCACAGATGAAAGGATGCCAACAACAACAACAAAAGATAAGCAGTGGGCTGGTGTCTTTGAAAGACATATTCAGCATCTCCCTACATCTCAGCAAAAGCCTCCACTACAGGGTACCTGTGTTAGAATTTTCATAATGGGAGGAAGTAGGGGCTTGTGGTTAAGGCAATGGACTATGACTCACAAGATGTCAGTTCCATTTTCAGTTATGCCATAGACGTCCTATTTAATCTTGGACCTCTTGTGCCCCCATTGCCTGTCTGGAAGAAATGGGGATGACAACATTACCTTTCTCCTGCTCTTCATCTGTCTTTTCTATTTAGACTGTGAGCTCTTCAGGAACAGTTTCTTATTATGTGTTTGTACAATGCCTAAAACAATGGGGCCCTGATTGTGGTAATACAAATTATTATTATTATTAATAATAATAATTAATAAGAACCCCCAGCTGCTCCCACAAATGTTGAATGCTATTGCCTGCTGATGTAGGCAGGTTCCACCCCACCCCAAATGATTGCCTCTACTTTGTCAAAACAGGTGCTAAACTCTGTTGATGGTGTGTACACAATTGCAGCAACAATGTTCAAATGCTAGTTGGGGGGCAGGGGTAAGCCATGTCTGACCCCTGCCATAAAATATAGGAAATGTTACTATAGACACTGCCTAAAAGAAAATCCTCTAGTCCTTCAACATACATTACAAATATAAATTAAATACATCTTCTGATTAAAGCTGTTCAGAAATATTTGTACAATTTTCTACTTTTTTTGTTGTTTCCCTTTCTTGTTTTTACCTGTCTCACTGTGGGAGACAAACTGAATGGCTACTGGCAGTGATAGGAAGTCCTATGGCTCACCCTAAGCTACTAACGTCAGGGGGAATCTTCAATGGGAGCAGATCATAAACCGGGAGTGCACATGATGGAGTGAAGTTAGCAACCCATTCCATGACTTCTAAGTTTATATCAGTGTTGGGAAGAACTAGGTCAGGGGTGAGCAAACTACGGCCAGCGGGCCACATCTGGTCCACAGGACCATCCTGCCCGGCCCCCGAGCTCCTGGCCCAGGAGGCTAGCCCCCGGCCCCTCCCCCCCGTTCTCCCTCGCCCGCAGCTTCAGCTCGCTCACTCCGCCACCGGCGCAATGCTCTAGGCGGCGGGACTGTGAGATCCTGGGACAGCACAGTTGTAGAGCCCAGCCTGACCCGGTGCTCTGTGCTGCATGGTGGCAGCGGCAGCAGCGTGGCCCGGCTCCAGCCGGGCAGTGCAGCTGTAGCGCCGCCAGCCACCGGTGCTCCAGGCAGCGCGGTAAGGGGGCAGGGAGCAGGGGGGTTGGATAGAGGGCCCTCCATACAATTTACGAAAACTGATGCGGCCCTCAGGCCAAAAAGTTTGCCCGCCCCTGAACTAGGTGAAAATAAGCAAACAAGTACATCTCCTTGCAGTCAGTGGAAAGTTGGACTTTGAATCAGGCAACTATTAAACCCTACCACAAGCGTCACTATGGGAAGGGGGACACTCAAAGAAATCACACAGGATGTGAGGCTTCTGGGGCAAAGAGAAGCCGTTTTCTTAAGCTAAACTCCTGCACAATTTGGACAGATATCTGTTTATACCCAGGCACCATTAACATGTTAGTCTACTTTACCCCAAGGTCACCCGGGTTATGTGTATAAGCCAGTGAGCCAGTTCAGATAAAAGAATATGTCTGAAACTTTCCCCAATCTTCTAATCGCATCCTCTTTCAAGATGTGATAATATTTGGTCATCCTTCCCCGTTTTGTCACCCACCACCCATCCCTGTAGCGGCAGCCAGTGCCTCTCTTCTGGGAGTGGATGTCTTCTTCAAGGGGATGTTCAAGGGACTATTACCCATCCACTCCAACATATGATTTTCTTCAGGGAGAAGCCTGCTAACTACGATGCTAGGGGTCGCAGGTCTCTGAGCCTCCCCTAAAATAAAGGGGATGCACCAGAGCGGGGTAGATGGTAGCTGAGCCTCCCTCAAGACAACACAGGTAGTGGAAACAAGGGTCTATTGGGAAAGGGAAGATTATGGGATGAGGAGGAGGATCTGATTGGGAAGGGGCAAACATATGAATATGCATCAGATAAGCATAAGCATCTGAAAGTTTGGGTACAAAGCTAAACCAAACCCCTGAACCATCCGGTGTCAACACATCACTAAATCAGGGTACTCAGATGTTTTCTCCATTAGTGTTTTGCTGCAACCCTATTCAGTAACAGAGGTCTGAAATGAAGATATCCTTGCTAAGAATTACAAAGCGGAACAGTCCAGTGTTGCTAACATTGTCAATGATGTTCTCCTTATCTTTCCAACAGTCACAAAAAGATGAGACATCTCAAATGGCTGGCCGGTGCCCCTCTGATGCATGTGGGCAATTCCCAGTGAAGTCCATTGGAGAGGCTTGTGTGCACCCAAAGGCAAAATTTGACTCAGTTAAGACTTTTACATCACTGAAAGCTGTCACACAATGTTCTACTAACACCAAAGAAAAGAGCTGTATCTAGGCATGTTTTGCTAGCCACGACCACACTGTATTGGTGGAAAATGTAAGAAGGTGAGCAAAGAGATAGTTCTATTGGATATACTACTCTCCCTCCTCCCTTCCCTTTCCCAGAAGAACAGATAACATTTATTTTCTATGGTATTGTTTAGTGCAGCTGATAATTTGGGTGTGACTATATTTTTTGTTTGGTCTCTGCTTTCTGCTGAAAGGACTTTCACACTAGAGTAAATTTGGACAAGAAGATTTTTATACAAAACATGTCATGAGCCAGTATTTTTCTGTGTTCCCTGTGCTGTAAGTGAAGACCGGTTTGCGTTTCAATAAGTGATCTCTCCCTCAGGGCTGAGCTTCTCCTCCTGCTTCTTCCTGCAGTACAGTTATACCATAATGTACTTATTGAATCAGCCTATGGCTGCAAAGGATTGTTGCCTACAAAATTGGAAGGCCAGGATCAAACAGGAGATGGAAGGTGAAAGCCTTTTTCTATGCACAAATAAAGCCTTCGGACCAGAATGTGCCCTGAAGGCATTGGCCTTTGATGGGGGTAATGTAGTCACATCACCCCATTGCAAGGCACAGTCTTTCCTGAAGACACAGGGAATGCTGGGGTACTGTGCATGCTACGCCATGCTTAGGATAATGCAGCCTGCTTGTTTTGTCTGTACCCAGCCCTAGCAGATTTCGCAGATTTCAGGGGTAGCCCTGCCTCCTCCCCACCCCCTTTTTGAATGGATTACCACCCTGGGGATGCTAGGATGGAGCAGTCCCTGCTCTACCCCCACCCCCGCACCTCCCAGGGTTTGCAAATGTGCTTGGCCCCTGTGCACTGACACAAGGGTCCAGAACAATCTACCCCTTGCTAATTAGCAAACAAAGTAAGAAACATTATGGCAAACATGAGCGGTTTGGATTTAGTCTGATGTATCTCCGCAGTATGCTCACCCCTCTTTCTGATAAAAGGAAATTTTAGGCACCCATACCCTTCCTTTCATCATCTTGCCCAGAGCCAGTAATTGGGATTTTTGGGGTGGGAGCAGTAGAGACGGTTTTTAAATGTATGCTTACAACGTCTCCTTACTGTTCTCTCCTTTGTCCACTTTTTACCAGCAAAGCATCATTGTGGCTAGCAAAATATACCAAGGTATGAGGTGGGCCACTCACCTCGATTCCCAAAGCACATGTTTATGGATGTTTTTCCAGTGACTGCATTGGCATGGCTAAATGCAGTCACTGGAAAAGAAGCTTGGACATTTAAAAAGGCATGAGTCTAAGTCCTGTTCACTGTATGGTGAAAAATCTATTAGTAACAACAATGCTTAAACACAAGGATGAACAGTAGTTTCCTTGGCCATCTTGGACTGGAATGTATTGCCCCCTGCTGAGATCTGTACCAGTCAAATTGTGCTTCAGATTATGGATCTCAAGATAAAAACCTTCTTACAGTGGTCAGGGAAACTAGGCTTGAGCTGTACTAGTGACAATGACAGTGCTCAGACTGATTAGTGTGCAGAACAGAAGCTAAAGAGGGGCTAGGACTCAGGTTCATGTTTAACAGCACCAAGCTTTCATGGGCAGGTCTTTCAAGGTTGTGGCCACATCCAAACCAGAACCCCGAAACTGGTTGGATCTGATCTAGAACCACACCTAGCGTAGTAGGTTTGGATATGGAGCTTCTAATCCAACCACCCACCCTACTACCTCCTTCACCCAAAACATTCAAAGGGGATTCTAGGTTGTGATTTTTAGTCCCACTTCATTTGGGACACAGTTGTTGTAAGCATGATTTTAACCATACTGCGGAGAGGGCCTTTGTTCCAACTCCTGGAGAAAACCTGAGTTAAGGTTTCTAATTTCATTTATGACTCTTGCCCTCTGGCTCTCTTTGCTTGCTTTTATGCTGAGTTATGCTTCCTCCTGATCACCAGAAATGGAGCTGAAATAATAAATCTCCGTTAAGAAAAGGTAAATCAGATGAATCAAAAAAAAAAAATGCACCGACACTAATAAAATAACCAACAGCATCAGGAATGTTCATTAATTAGAAGTAAATGTGGACACCAGTAAATCACATGGAGAAAGGTAATGAGGGTTAAATTGAATACATCTCGGCTGTGCTTTGTAACACTATATGCTATTAAAATAGAGGAGTATATGCTACAGGCAGGTTTGTACTTTTCTTTTTCATAATTCCTTGAATTAGCATTAGCCTTTATGATATCTACTCCTCACAGCTATGAGTAACTTTAGTGTTTTCCCCCCATTAAAGCATTTTACAGTCAGAATGAAAGCTCAGTTCTGTCCCGAAGGTAAGTGACATAATACTCCAGTTTCATCATATATTCCTCAGAACTGTTCTTCTTTGGAAAGACTGTAGCAGCAAGTGGCTAATATCTCAAATCCAGGACAATCACAGCCTGCACTCCCCTCTGAGAGTATGACTACATTTGGAAACCAGCTCAGCATACTAAATTTACAGTCAACGTTTGGCAGGTTCTGCAGAACTCAAGCTTGGCAGGCAGAGTATAATAAACAAAGGGGCATTACTTTTAATTATATTTAAAAATATAACTCCTTGCAGATTAAAGGACGCTGTGTGGAAAGAGGCCCCATGTTTGTTTGCCCTTTTCACATGGGGGGAGAACCCCCTTTATACAAACAAACTTTGTTTTAATTAGTGCGGCAGCAGTCCCCTGTTTTGACTCTGATGTTTCAATTATCTGTATCTCCCTCAGCTAAAACTGTCCCTAAAAGAAAATTCCACACCAAGTTAAAGAAAAGGGGCTAGTCAGTGACTTCACTTTCAATAGGAGCTTTTCCAGACGGACTCTGCAGAGCTGTCCGCAGGGAGTGAGCTGTCGAGCTATTATTACTTGAATGGTTTTCAGCTCCAGTGATGTCTCCCAAGATTAACAAGATAGTTCAGTTAAAAATAACATTAAATACAAGGGGGGGGGGGAGGAAATCCAGCATTTAAATACATCAGGGGTCTGGCTTAAACTGACAATAGCCAGGAAATTCAAAGTTAAGGCTAAAGCACCACCCTCAACTCATGCCATTAAGAAGGAAAAAATACAAGCACAATGGGATGAGTTAAGGATGAAGTACCAGCCTTAATGCTGATTTCCTAGCTTTTGGCAGTTTAAGCCAGGCCCATCATGATATTTAATCAAAGGGGTTTTTTTAATAGTGTCTTGCAAAGAAAGAAAGAAAATGGCATATTATTTACCCAGCATACATTTCACTCTCTCCAATAAAAGATGTTTAGAACTCATTATTTTCAATGATTTAGACGTAGGGAGGAGCCAGGGATATTTCCCCCCCCCCCCACACACACACACACACAATCTCAAATAATTATGTGCTCTCTGGTTATAACATTGAGACTTCCCAGCCCCAGGGAATTTACTTCTCTCCTGCATTTGTATTTCCTGCAATTTGTATTACAATTTACTAAATATGCACCTGATTTTGCTCCCATTTAAGTTATTGGAAAAACTCTGATTGACTTCAAGATATAAAAAATAGCTAGCACTTCCATAATATTTTTCATCTACAAATCTACAAAAGTGCATATAATTATACCCATTACAGGTGGAGAATCTGAGGCTGTGATACTTAAAGTGATTTGGCCAAGGTCACACAATGAACCAATGGCAGTGACAGGAATGGAATCCAGGTCTCCTGTCTTCAAGGGCAGTCCTGTATGTATAGAACAACAGTAGCATAATCCGGCCCTACATTTCGTCACATTATTTACCTTAGTTCACATCGTCAAGACTTTTATGCATATGCCCCTTCATATTATGTCTCCCCTATGTCTCCTACCCAGCTTGAAACTTCACAAACAAATCACTGACTATTTTGAAGGTGTCATATACAGATTATGGAGCTGGGAAATTGGCCTGCATACAACCTATGGATTCTGTTTGATATTAGGAACTCTGTGTGTATCACACTACCAAATTCCATTTTGTTTTCTGGGCAGCATTTGATTATAAGACTGATCTGTGCCTGACTGAACACCCTGTGCCTGGAACACCAAGATGGTGTCAGGAGAAATTCTTCCACCTAGCGGAGGGCTAACAATGGAGGATTGTTAAACCTTGATAATCGTCCATTCAAACAGAAGCACCTTGGACAAAGACTGGGGTACTGTCCATGGCCAGTTTTCATGTTTGGACTCCAAGTTGGTGGTGACCAAGTGACAGATCACCAGATAGGGATTTTGACATTGATAAAGGAAACAAAGTCTTAGATAAGGAAAAGTCTCTCACCAACTATTTTAGAAAGGGAGAAGAGACTAGAACTAGAAGGCAATGCTGTACAGAAAGAGAAGGGAAAGAGGGAGAATCCTACACCCCTTAAAGGGCTCGGATCAAATCCCCAAAAATGCTCAAGAGTTGTTCAAGAGTGATAAGGAAAACGATGCAGGGAATTGCATATAAGTGTTTCTTATCTTACATGGATCTCTATTTTTTTCGTGGTGTCTAAAGTAAAGAGTGATTGTTTTTTAGAAATCCTTTTGCAAAGTCTGTGTCTGTTTGCTTCAACTATTACATATCCCTGAAGGGGTATGTGACGTTGCATTCTATATGATTTTATGAAAATATGCTAATGAGTTTAAATATAATGTAACTGGAATATGCTTCATGCAAAAGGTCTCTTGTAAGGTATCATTACAAAGCTTATAATCTACTGAGTGTGATCATCCTAGTTGTATAAATGTACCACTCTTGTATCTGAAACTAGAAATATTAAATATAACTCTGAGGGCCTATTGTAATTATGCAAAGTGTGGTCCATTAATGGTGGTTTGGAATCTTGATGACTCCCATTAACCAGGACAATTGTCTGCAGATGGCGCTGTTTTACTTGTAAATTTCCCTGTATACATGTGTGCTGGCAAGTGGGTAATGAAGTCTTACAGTGACATGTGATCATGTCCCCTGAACTGGAATCCATCTTTAGCCTGGTGCTTTTCCATTGAGAAAGAGGGGGTGGGAACCCAGAGAGGGACAAAGGATTCCCGCCTTATGTAAAAGATATATAAATGGGTGGAACAGAACAAGATGGGTAGCCATCATGAGGAATCCCCTAGTTATCATCTGAGTTGGAACAAAGGCTGTACTAGGGGAAAGGACTGTGCCCAGACTAGGAAGGCATCCAGTCTGTGAAAGAAACTTATTGAAACATCTCTCAGGGTGAGATTTTATCTGTACTCAGTACTGTATTATGCTTAGATTTGCATGTTTTATTTTATTTCACTTGGTAATTCACTTTGTTCTGTCTGCTACTACTTGGAACCACTTAAATCCTACTTTCTGTATTTAATAAAATCACTTTTTACTTGGTAATTAACTCAGAGTATGTATTAATACCGGGGGGTGGGGGGCAAACAGCTGTGCATTTCTCTCTATCAGTGTTATAGAAGGTGAACAATTTATGAGTATACCCTTTGTACAGGGTAAAACGGATTTATTTGGGGTTTGGAACCCATTGGGAGTTGGACATCTGAGTGTTAAAGACAGGAACACTTCTGTAAGTTGCTTTCAATTAAGTCTGCAGCTGTTAGGGGACGTGGGTCAGACCCTGGGTCTGGGTTTGCAGCAGGCTAGTGGGGCTGGCTCAAACCAGGCAGGACACTGAAGTCCTAAGCTGCCAGTGCAGGAAAGCAGGGGCAGAAGTAGTCTTGGCACATCATTTGGCAGTCCCAAGGGGGTTTCTGTGATCCAACCCATCCCAGGGTAAACTATACACTAGTGTCCACAAGAAGAGAGCTCTGGAAAAAGGGTGTGCTTAAGCTACTGGGCAGTCTTGGGGCTGTTCGGCACTGATGTAAGCCAGCTAAGCCTCAAGGTTCCAGTCCCAGGAGGGGTAGAGACCAAGAAGCTGTGCTCAGGAAGTATGCCAGAGAGGACAAATATAGAGACAGTGCTGGAACTTACCCAGCAACCAAGGGGAGTTTAAAAGCACAGGGGCCAAACACAGCATCCTGGTGAGGGTCCAGAGGGGAAACTTGACCAGAGCTGTGATAGGAGCATTTATTATTTAAACCCACTGGAGAAAACATACAATCCAACCTGTACAGCCAGTTCATAGTTATCCTCCTCTGGCTTCTTTTTCTTTCTTTCTTAGTGCCAGTTTGGCCTTAAGACTGGAATAGCTTCTTATATTAAGTTCTTTTAACTTCTGGGGATCATTAACCCTAGAAACTATTCCAGTCTATCATAATTGTGCCCGTGAAGTAGCTGATGTTTAAAATACAGTCTCATCAATTGGAAAAGAAAAAGGGGTGGAAAATCAGTTCCTTCAGGAAACTGGACAATCCTATGAGCTTTCTGTTTTTAAATTTAAACCATTTTTGAATTAATGGATGCCGGTGAGGATATTAAATCGATGGGGCTCCAACCATGCAAGGTGCTGCCTGTCTTGAAGTCAATGAAAATTGAAAGTGCTCAGACAAGTCAGGAGGTACACAGGACCACACAGGTTATGACCTTTAACACTCAAAAATAACATTTTTAAAGATATTTCTTTATATTAAACCAGCAGTGAAATTGTGATTTTAAAGGAGATTTTATGTACTTACTTTTAGCCTAAGTCAATTCCTTATGGCTAAGTTAGGAACCCCTGGTAACAGAATATTTATAATAGAAACATTGGTTTTGCAGCATGGTGAATGGCAATGCAATTGTAACCGTTTTTAAAACTAATTTGTTCCACACATTCCCCTTCCTATAGGTTTTAAAAATGGTATCTCAATGCAGAAGGATTACATACATTAGTAACTTACAGTTACAAATCCCAAAGAGCTAGGGATAGTCAGGAGACCTGGGGTCTGTTTCCAGCATTCTTATTGACTGCTATGTGATCTTGATTAAGTCACTGAACCTGTCTGTCCATTTCCCCATTTGTAGAAAAACTCAGGGCTAATGACATTTATCTTACCTGGTAGAGTGCTTTAAGATCTATGAATGAAGAGCGCTAGGTACTGTTATATGCATTATTATATATTGGTTTTCCTCCAGAAGGCAGGCAAAGTGCTTTAGGAACTATTATAATTATGCATCCTGTACATGCAGGAATCATTTCACTTACCACTGAAATACAGCCACTAGTTTAGGCGGGAAAATATTGTACCTATCTGAAACAATTAGAAATTTTGTATGGGCATAATGTAGTTAGACAAGATAGAATTAGGGCTGGACACTGTGGCTATGATGCATATTCTTGTGAAAAATGTCACAGGATAGTGAGTGATCACAAGTGGTCCTGATTGTAGTTTGTACTTTTCATCCAAAAGACCTGAAGCTGCAGTGCTTATTCAATATTAATTCAGAATGAAAAGTGTCACCTACTAAATCACTAGCACCACTTCCTGCAGCACTCAGAGTTTCCCATGGAGTTCTCCAATACAAGTAAAATCACCATCCAAGAAGGTACCATAATTAGGATGCATCATCTTTTTCCTGCAAGATGCTGATCTTCATAGCCAGAAATGCCAAACACCTCCAAAGTCTGTGCTCTGAAAGGTACAAGACTTCCACAAGTATCAAACTATTCTAGACTGTGGTGTAACAGAAAGTATTATTCTTGCATTATTCTTACAGGGTTTTTTCATGTATGTGTATATATACACATATATATATTATGTATTATAAATCGGAGGTACACCACTCCCCCAGATGTTTAACAGGGTGCTGAGTGTACCACATGTTGACAGGCCAGCTCTGTAAGCAGTCCAAGCACTTCAGGCTCTAGCTCTTGTTGGGTTCCCATAAGAACTCTCAGAGTCTGAGGAACAAAGGATTGTTTTACTAGGACTGCAAGAAATAAACAGTACAATTGTCCTTCGCATGATTGCTTAAAGCTACAAACAAACGTTGAACCAACACTTTCCAACTCAGCCACTAAGGGCAGTCCAGTCCCGTTCAGGGGCATGACAATTGGGATCCTCGGGACTAGTGCCAAGGATATTCATTACAGCCCACACCTCTCCAGGGGGCAATCATGCATTTCCCTGCAAATCTCCCCCCACACCTCCCCAGTCTTTCTGTCGGTCTTGTTCAGACCCGCATCCACCCAGCCCCGCCCCCTCCCCCCCCATTTACAGGCTGCTCTCAGGTCATAGGTACCACTGGCCCCCTTGCAAACAAGAGACTGCTTCAGTAATTCCCAGTCTAGTTCTGAGACTCTGCTCCAGTTCCTAAACTGCCCAACCTTCTCTTCACAGCCAGCTTGTAGACTGCATCCTCTGGCCTGACTTCACGTAGCACGCCTATCCCCTAAGAGCCCTGGTCCCCTCTGACATCAGGCAGAACTTCTCTTTCATGTACTCAAGGGATTACGGATCCCTGTACTTGCTGGATGTTGGTGAACACAGTGTCCAGTGAGGAGTTTGCTGGTTCATTACAATATTATACACAGAGAGAAAATGACAAGAGGGGAAACAAAGCCCTGGATCTGATTTCATAATTCAGGAGTAATCCTACTGAAGTCAATTTAGTTACAACAGTATTAAGTGTAGGAGGTAGTTGGGCCCCATGCCTCTACACTCATATTTAGTGTGGGTGATATTATTCTTGAGGGGTGCATCAGATATTGTTGAATAGGTAGTTTTCTTAGCTTGAATGCTTTCTGTCATTATCCTTCCTACCTTGGATCTGATCTTGACCATATGACAAAAAGTTGGCACTCTCCTGGCTGACATTAATACTAATTTCTCTAGAGATGATAAGACAAAGGGAACTGAGATAATTTATCATGGCTGATTAAGGCCTAAGTATTGGTGGTATATTTTTTAAGGTGGTAGTCTCAATTTTTGTTTGTTATTTGCTTGTTTTGCAGTCACCTTAGCTTCTATTTGATGCCCCTCCATATATTGCTTTAGTGATTCAAGCACACAAAAAATGTCTACACTACATGAAAAATAAGGCTAAACACACCGCATAATGCCATTTGTTTTTATGAACTGGTTATTCACTTCACCCCCTATCGTCTGATTGATCAAATCTGTTTCCTCTACCTTTCTCCAGTCAAATTCACAATTTGCATTCTTTCTGATCCCAGCTATGATATTTCAGCTTTAAGTTATTAAAGTGCAGTCAAAATGCACAGCACAGCTTATTAGACAGACTGGCTTCCGGAGACACATTGCAGGACTCCTTAAAAAGAACTCTGTTACAAGACCATTAATGTTGCAAGGATGAGCACTAAAGAGTCAGGAAATGCCAAAGTTATGCCCCTGGCACACAAAAATGCACACTTTCTGTACTTTTTTTTCCATATGCAGCTATGTTAGTCTCACAATCAGCATGGCCTTCATTATCTGCACACCATGAGGGTGCCGCGTGCTATTGTTTGAAATTTACTGCACATGCGCAAAGTGCAACTTTCAATGGGTCATAATTCAATCAAATCAAACCCAATTTACAATGGAATAATCAAAAGCACTTCTCCATGAAAACTATTTCTGTGCCAGATTTTAATTCTGACCCACAGACATTTTGCACTAAAGCGCTTCAAAATCAACACTGGAAAAAAAAAATGTATACTGGAGGAAGTGTGTTTTTTCACTGTCCTGTACCAAAGTACAGCTAATTTGTTATTTAATTCAGAGACATTCCCAAAAGAAATGGCCAGGAAAATGTCAGCCATGGATTTCAGTGGTGTTACTCCTGATTTACACCAGTGTGTGTTAGAGTAAAGTAAGTCCCACACTGTGTTTATATTTTCATTGGAAGTTTTGTCACCTCCACTTGCCTTTTTTTCAGTCTCTCTATATTTGTTTTTCACTCAGCCCACTCTCGGTTCCTTCCCAGCCACCACATATATAGTCACTCCTAAATTAAATGTAAACCCAAAAGCATTCAAGTCAAACTTTTTTATCTACAGCATGTCTACATAAACAGCTTGCCACGCGGTAAAATCTACAGTGCTCCAGTATGCTGTGCACTAACTGGGTGTATGGACTCTGCTGGCCCCTGTGCTAGGGAACTTTTAGTGCACACCAGCAGCGTCCACATGGACAATTAGTGCACAATACACTGCAGTGCTGTAGATTCCACCTCAGCTTGCCCTGCAGGAAGTGTTCATGTAAACATGCCCTCACACTACAGGAGTGGTCTCTCTAAGGGCCTGAGCCAAAACCCAGTTCTCTCTCTCTCGATCTTAGATACTGTGGTAATAGGGGGCCATATAAGTGACTCACAATCTTTTATGTATTTATCCTGTGACTGGACAGTCCAATATCCTCATTTTGCAGATGGTGAATTTAGATACAGAGAAAACTAAGGGTATGTCTAAACTCCCGCCGCCTCTCTTTCCCCCCCCCCCCCCCCCCGCAAAAAGCACCAAAAAACAAACGTGTAACAGCATGTCTCAGAGCCCAGGTCAACTGACTATGGAGCTAAATTTAGCAGTGTAGACGTTCCTGCTCGAGCTGGAGCCTAGGCTCTGAAACCCAGCAAATGGGGGAGGGTCACAGGAGTCCAGCTCCAGCCTGAGTGGGAATGTTTACACTGCTATTTTTAGCCCCGTACCGTAAGCCCGAGTCCGTTGACCCGGTCTCTGAGACTCACTGCCGCAGGGTTTTTTGCAGTATAGACATACCCTTAGTGACTTGCCCAAGGTCACAAAACAGTCTTCAGCAGACCAGGGGACTGAACCAAGCACTGGACCATTCTACCTCTCTCCAACTGAAGTCAAAGGGAGCCTTTCCATTAACTCCCATGAGTTTTGGATCACGCCCTCAATTAGGCACAACAAATATGTTCATATCTATGTTTAAGCAATAAAAGCTTGGGTCACAATTTTCAAGTTTGGGTGCCTAAAATTAGGCAACTAAGGCTATGTCTCCTCTGCCTCACAGTTTGAGCTCTGGGGTTGAGGGGGATGAACAGCAGCACTAATCCCCTTCAGACAGGACTACATTAATGCAAACTATGAACCTTTTGGTTCTCACCTGCAGTGTCCACACACAGGGGAGTTACAGAGCAGCACTTTGATGCAACTGCTCTTCACCTGCCACCGCAGTAGTCTGACCTGCGGGGCAGTGTCGACAAGCCGTAGGTAAAAGTGACTCAGCATCTCTGAAAATCCGGCCACTTAAAACCTGAAAAACCTTTGTTTTAAGTAGCCCCCCACAAAAGACTGCATATGAGCCTTACAAAGAGTGAAGAATGGGGCAGGCATGGTAGAGTGACATCAAGCTCCACTTCCCACCACTAAAACAGAAAAACAAAATGACTCAAGAGGCAACATAACATGCTGTCTATCAAAATACACCATCTGCACTGCTGTGAAGAACATAATCTTATTTTCAAGCACTGTATTGTTCTCTAAGGAATGTTCTTGTTTCTACTTTACATAACAGTATCAGGAACTGACAAAAATATTTCCAAGAAAAAGGCTGCACCCATTTAACTTAGCACCATGCTCAGAAAATTCCCAGGGTGGGAGGAACTTCCTCTCATGTCTCAACTCTGAAATATTTTGGATAATGAAGCCTGCAACTAGAATTAGCACTTCTGAATCTACTCCTTTTGGAAGCCATCTTGCTGAAAACTGACACCAGTGATATTTACTTTTGATCCTCACACTTATGCGGCAGCAAAGGTAAAAGCCTGAGGCATTTACAATTGGAAGGCCAGATTCTGCCACCCATATTCACAATGAATACACCTTACTTTACAGTTTGCCCCATTCAATTCAGAGAGTAAGGTACTAAATGCAAGTATGGGGGATAGATGCTCCACCAAAATTAGACATGGTATAGAGTAGGATGAAAAAGGGTTGGAGGAAGAGTATGGGAGGGCATGGATTACAGCAGTGAGGGATCATTAGATATAGTATTGATACATACACATCTTTTTAGTTTCCTTTATTATCTTAAAATGTAGTCAAAGTCAGGACAGAGGCAAGGCAGGAGGTCAGCGAGGGAAGGCTGGCCAAAAGAAATCTCCTCTGGGGAGGGTTTTAGAAGAGGAGGAAGATTGCCTAACATAAACAATAAACCAATTTCCAGCCAGCTTTGGATAGTGGTTTAATAAAATAAAAGATCATTGTGTGTGATGGTGGGAAAGACAGATACATTCTGGCTATTCAAAAACTTGCACATCTGTTTTAACATGCACTACTTCAGGATTCCAGCAATTGTGCTGTAGTGAAGGGTGGGCATATGTCATTGAAACCATAAACCCGGGGCACATCCTGAAAAAGAATTATGAGCACAGGAATAGGAGCAGGAGGCAGTGGTGTTGGTAATTGCCAGATGACATACATATGTCCTACAAAGGGTTCACTGAAGGTTAGAATCCCATCCAGTCTGGTAAAACGTGTTGGTGGAGCCATTAGCTGAAAGAGGCAATGCTTATGAAATTTCACAAAAGCAAGTACCTTTTTATCAGCTTCTCCCATTTCTACTAGTCCGTGGCCACTTGGAGAGTAATGCCAGCTGCAGTGCAACCTTCACAGGGTATATAATAATTCATGACTGCAGAAAAACATTTCTATAGTCCGTACAGAAATGGTAATTTGTGTCTTGCTTGCAAACTAACATCACAGTGAATTCCCTTGGCCTCCATGTCATCTTCCTAAAGTACTGTAAATGCTCCACTTACTTCCAGATTACAGAGCTCATGGATTGTACAGTTAGGTAAACATGCTGTCTGGGGTTAACCTGAAGGAATGTGTAATTAAATCCATCGCGTAACAAATTCACTGACTCCTTGCTAAAACTATCATTACAGCTGGAAAGAAGGTGCTTTATTACTGCAGTTCGATATTGCTGACCAAAGATTCAGTTATTGGTACAAGTATGTACACTTAGGTTTCTCTCATTAAGTTGATTTAAACAACTGCTGGCTTTTAGATGGAGATTTCCTGTTGTGGAGTTCAACTAAGAGGTAATTAGAAAACTGTTCTCCACTGAGACTTAGTGCTCCTCAGTTCTATAATAACCACAGTTAAAGGAGAGAACACTGTATAATGATAGGAGGTACATCAAACTATGCTATCTCAGGGCGGGAGGAGGAAATACATGTTACACATAGCTCAATTACAACAAATGGGGAAGTGAATCAAGAGCCTTTCAATACACACCACCACTTCGGATTAGATTATGTCTAGATGCAGAGCTGTCAGGGCAGATCTTCAGCTGATGTCAGTCAGCATAGCTCTGTTGACAGCTGAAGAGCTGACCCATAATGTCTATTCTTGTTCTGTGCTAAGCATACATCCAATGATAGCCTTCGTAATGATTTTACCAGTATTGCCACTCCCAAGCATTAAAAAACCCACCAGACTGGATTAAAAAGCATGAGATTTTAAAAATACTGCATCTGGCGTTTTTATTTACCTTCTCATTTTTGCACCTTTAGTATCACATTTTCAAGCTATTCTCTGTAAGCAAAAGGGTAGAAATGTACTTTTTTTAAATGAAAGCTGAGATCACATGATTCCAGGCTCGAATGCTTTAAGAAGGACACCAAATATTGAGAGACATGACTAATATCATAAGGGTTGGCAAAACTCTGTTATTGAACCTATTGACTTATTAACAGATTAAACATTTGCCATGGCGCATTGCAAATACAACAATGTGACTTTGCCTTCTAAGATTTTGTGTAAATGCCTGACTATTCTATTTGCAATGGTACAAGAAACTTGTTTCACTTAGTTTTGACACATTTTTAGGTAGGGCCAAGGAGCAGGTTTGTTGTCCTCTGCTGCCAGAAGGTGCTATTATTCAAAAGTGAATCAAAATTCTGTACTTCAGATTCCTGGATCCTACTGCTAAAGAAGTGGATCCAGCCCGATGTCAAACCTAATTGTTTCTGTTGTCTTGTATAGGCATGAGCAAGGCAACATGGAGAAGGCTCTGTGGTTATGACAGAGATGAACATTATTAGCAATAACCAGAAAGTGACAGATTGCCAGCATTATTTCCTGGAGTAGTCAGACCTATAATATTGACTCTCTAAATGACTTCCAGAACATTTTGCTCTTTTAGTCCATTACATTCTGAAGGCTTTTTCCTTCTAGTAATCTTACATGCCAAAGCACTAAAATAACTTACACACAGGTCTCACTTCACACATCACAAAGACATAGCCATCTCTGTGGTGGAATGCAGTGGCAGTTTGAGCAGCGCTCAGCAACATGGCACAAAAATCAGAACCGGCGGTAAAGACATAGGGCCAGATCCGGGACCCTTCTCTGTCCTCTTTGTGCTGTAGTAGCTAGCTGCCGTGCCACCCCACCGCAGCCTTCAACGTAAAAATCATGTCAAGAGCAGGAAAGGAACCTCAGCTGGAGTACAATGTGCTCCAGCTATCTCCAGCAGGCACACAGCTTCATGGGAGCCATTACCAGCTGGCAGAGTTTAGAGTAGAGCCCATGTTGCTCTAAACTCAGCCAAGGCTGGCATAATACCAGCCCACAGATCAGAGAACCATAACTCGCTTCTTGATAGTTTCCTCATCCCCTGCTGTGCTCCATGGAGACGGAGCACAGCAGAGTAGCTGGCCCACAGTATCCAACAAACTGCAAAGCTATAAACACTGCAAACTCCCAAGTGTTTGTGAAGAAACAGAATACATCCTCCTTGACGTTTCAGACAATAAGATCTTGCATCCTTACTGACCATTTGGAGCAGTGTGTTTTCAATCAGTGGGTACGACCCAATGGGGGCTCATGAAGCAATGGCTATTGTGTTGCATTCTACCTAGAAAAATTAAAATTAAAATGAGCACAATTCCTATGGCAGTAGGACCCAGCAAGAGCCAGGAAGGGTGGAAAGAAAAAGCTTGCTCCTTTGCTCTCACTGCTGCTCCACCCTGCCACACTACGGGGTGCTGCTTCCGTCATATCTGCAACATATTCTCCGGCAAGGGGAGGTGCCTCTGTCAAGGAGTTGTGGGGAGAGTTGTCTTGAGCCAGCATCCGAGGCTCAGTGCTAAGCCAGCTTCCATGGCATCCTTGGGCACCCTTCCCCAGAGACGGAGTATGGTACAGGTGGGAGCCAACACTCCAGGGATTGAACTGGGGACCTCCAGAGTTAAAAAAATAAGCTGCTATGCCTTGAACTAAAGATTCAAGCCTCTGTTGCTATGGGCTGTAACTCATATCCTCTATACAGAGGGGGCCCTGTAATGAACACTCATCAGTTATAAAGGCACCTACCACATTACCCCCAAAACTAGCTCCAGTTCCTTGCCACAGCTCAGTGGCAAGTTCAGCGTTAAGAGACTGCAGGATTGGGACACAGCAGGTAACCATGGCTCTTTTTAGATGCTGGGGGTGGGAGGGAAATTGAGAACCAAACTTCTGAAGTGACCTAGTAAGTTTTCTCCACTTCCAGTTTCTAACCAGAATCAGAACCAAAGGTAACACAATACTGTGAGAAAGTCTGAATTTCCACCTTAAATGGAAGGAAAGGTGCCAAAAAACTAGTAAGAGGCGCAAGGTGGGTGAGGCAATACATTTTATTGGACCAACTTCAGTTGGTGAGAGAGAGAGAGGCAAGCTATGGAAACACACAGAGCTCTTCTTCTTCGAAAGCTTCTCTCTCTCTCAACAACAGAAGTTGGTCCAATAAAAGATATTACCTCATCCACCTTGTCTCTCTAAAATCCTGGGACCCACATGGCTACAGCTCCACTGCATATGAAAAACGAGTGAGTGAAGCCTGGGATGGCAATACTGTGAGAACAATTTTTCAGAATCAAGAGGGCTGGATACACTTCAGATAAGCACCTGAAATGTAAGTGCCTATCTGAACAAAACAGTCTCTGACACTCTTGAGGTACAGCCCTCGTTATCCTTATGTCCCAGGTCTGTGCTAATTGCCATTGTCTGATTAAGTGGGAAGAGAAGTTTTCAAATTTAGCATTAAGCACTGGTTCTGGAATAAACAATGGCCAATTTTCTTTCCTCCACAGTGCAAGTAAAGTTTTATGTCTAAAAGCTGAATTCCTGCACCATTGCTACCACTGTTAAACTTACAAGCTAAACGAATCCATACACATAAAGAGGCTCCAAAGCAGTGGGGGAGGGAGTTCTCAGGAAACTACACTTACTGGATCAGGAGTACATCAAGCAAAGGGAGCTGAAGGGGATTAGCTAAGAGCCATCCTGCCAACTATGTAAACAGGAAGACCAAAACCCCAGCTCCCTATGGGAACCCCAATAGTTAAAAAAAAAAAAAAAAACTCATACAATTAACTTAAACATTGCTTTAAAAGTATATGCTCTCTATTTCAATTTCAAAATTTGTTCTTACAAACATAATGGCTTTATTTTCCTATTGAACTTTGAAAATGCTGAGCCAGGCATTTTTATCATACTATTTCTTAAACATCTTCATTGCTAGCAAAATCTAGCATAACTTAGCTGATAATTTTCAGGACAGAACCAATTATAAACTTATCTGCCTGTCTAAGGGAAGCCCAAAGATTCCAGATTGCCAAGGAGAGTGTAGTATGTGCATGTGCAGATGTGATGTAAAATTGCTTCATTGGATACTGACAACTACACCAGAAATCCTGCTTTTGATGAGCAGCTGCTCTCAAGGAGGTTGTTTCCAAAAATACCTTCCAAAGGTCAGCCTAAAGGTGCAGTGGCAGCATAAAATGCAAACACACAGGAGGCCCTGGATCAAGAGTAGACTCAAGTGCAACATAGCCACTACTGTGATTTTATCAGGACTCTTACAATATTCATTGTTTTTCTTAAAAGCCAGCTCCTGGATTCAAGCAATTGCATGAGAATCTCAGTTTACATTTAAAAACAAGTAAGTTTCTTGCTTGAAAAAAGCGATGGAAGTGTGGCTCAAAAAACACAAAAGGCAATCAAAAAGTAAAATTATGTTTTTAATATTATGATTTTGGGAGGGACCTGCTTCAGATTTTTGAATGTTTGGAATAGGCAGGATTACAAGAGTGTCCCCATTAGCTGCCAGTAATTAAATAGCATAGGCCAGAGAAAGGCTATCACCCAGCTTCTGGGCTAATGATGAATCAAACACTTCTGCATGTATCATTTGAGCAAGTGTTGTCCAGTGGCTAAAGCGGAAGACTGGAAGTCACCAGTCAGGGCTGTACCAACCTTGCCATGTTTATTTTGAGGCAGCATTCCTATGGTTTTGATTCACTGAGGGGAGATGTGAATAGTATTGTTCAAGTTCCCTTGGTGCTAGAGTTCAGTGAAAAACCTCCATGGGACATCTTCGTATGTCTCTCCACTAGCCAGTCACACCTCTTCATTCCACCAACCCTCGCTCCACTAGGAACCTCTCTTCTTAATTTAGAATTCTGCAGGTGGGGAGGAGGCTGGTTGTGGGGGAGTGAGAGAGGCAGGCTCAGAGGAAGTGGCTTCACCAGCTTTCCAAGCATGTGAATAACTTCAGTCCATCTTCACTCAGCTTTTGCAAGCTCAGGCCAAGGTTCATGAACTGTTTGAACCCAAAGCTCAGCTGGAATGGATTTAAGGTTCAACACTTTGGACACCATTAATCATTTGGGTTCTGTCCCCAGTTCTCCCTTTGAATCACACTGTGACCTCCATCTGTAAAATGGGTATAAGAATTACCAACTCATAGGAATGTTGTATCAATTTTGGACAATGTCTCATGATCCTGGGATGCAAGACACTCTAGAATTAGAGTGTTATTATGCAGAGTTTACTGTTTTGCTCCCAAATACGAAAACTGTATATAATGTCCTTGAAAAGAAAGCAAGAAAAACTAATTAAAGCAGAAAATCAGAAACATGAGAAGAAAAGAATCCATAATGGATTTGTCTATGCTATTTTCATCTGTTAGAGGAAGCATCTGAGAATTTAGTACAGAAGGGTCACACTTGCACTGGGTCTCCTCCTGCCAAAATGTGTGGGCAATCACACAACGCAGAGTGATTTGCAGTTTTGCAAGCTCAGAAAAGATGACCCATCCACTGTGAATTTTCCCCAAAGATGCTAAAGGGAAAGTTTCAGCCGGCAGAGACTCTGGTCCATATATAAAAACATGGATGCAAGTGTGCCTATATCAGTACACATATGCTTCCATTAGTTGCACACAAAAATGCATAGTCAGCCTTTTACAAAATAGCCCATGCAGTGAAAATCGTGGACACAAGTATAGGCAATGGGATAGACATTTCTGTTCACAAGCCAGTCTCCACCCACTGAAGATCTGCCAAAGAAGCTTGCGTTATGATCTGCTCCAGCCTTCTAATCAATGAGGAAGAAACAGGAAAAGACCAGACTGAAAGTTGGTTTATTTTGTTTGTGTGTTTTAAGCAAAATAAACAGAGAATCAAATGAAAAATAAGAACCATTAGAGACAGAGGACCTAATTCTCAAAACGAGAAAAGATTTCTGGAAAAGAAATAGTTCACAAGATATTTTTTCCAGAAACTCTCACTTCATTATCCTCATAAAAAGTTAAAATTGCAGCATTACCTTCAGCCATTGCATGTCTGTTTATTTCCAGCTGCAATTTGTATAGAAATGAACAGTGTCCAAAACTTGGAATTTATTAAAAAGTGGTTAAAACAATGTGAATTCCAGCCAGTTGAAAAGAAAGACCATTAAAACTTGAAAATATAGTTATTGTGACCTCTCTCCACCCTATAATTTCAGGCCATTTATTTACAGAGGCCTTAAAGAGACATGATCCGAGAAAGATAGTACTTTGGTACTGCTGTCAACTATTGTTCTCATCTGGAGAGCAGAACTTTATTGGGGAATATATATCTCTCGTAGCTGTCAAATGGTGTTGAACGCTCCCCTAGTCCTTGAACTTTTGTATCTATATGTGAATACAAGAGAAGTATAAAGATGGAAATCTCTTACCCTTTTGTTTAAATAGACCGTGTGTGTGTTTCCCAAGAATAATGAGTTTAACCAAGGCAGCCTTAGCACAGCAATTATGAACCCTGGTTTTATAGGTCCAAAAACTATATCATATAAACTTTTAGTTTGGCAGTATCATTCCGGAACAGGCTTTACATTAAAAATGTGGCAGTAAAGCCAAGACACTATGGGGGGCTTATTACCTAAAGCACTCTTGTTACTCTCAAAGAACCCAACCCTGTGGACTGAACATTTTCAATCCCATTGAAATCCTCAAGTGATTTTTTTTTCTGAACTTCTTGGGTATTTAAAGAAATATAATTTTTTCAAAGTTATTCTATTCTCTTAATAGCTTTAAGTATTATTCACCTTAGTCATTCAAATGCTAATACTGTAATCAAGTATGTGTACAAGGCAAACCTAGCAACTGATTTGCATCTTCAAAAGCCAGGTGCAGATTAAGACTAAACTCCAAACCTACCAAAACTGCAGGTCTTCCTCAAAGGTGTTCAAAAATTTATCCTTTTGCACTAGTTCTTCTGTTAGGCAAACAAGTTAATGTGGACACACACGCAGTAAAGTGTAAACTATTGTATATATGGTTAACATGGCTAAGTTAATGTTGCTATTGTAACACACTCATGTATAAGTTTATACAGTATGTAACAGAAGACATGTATTTGTTATAATATTTTTGCATTAACTTTCTAGAAAAAAATATTACTGGCTAAGAAGTCTCCCTTATTTTTGTTCTTCCCTCTTTCCCTTATCCCTGCCTGCCTTGCCTCAACTTTCTTTCCTTGTACCATACATCTTGAAATCTCTTTTCCTCCATCTTTTTCAATGTTTGTTTTCTCTCAGTTTAATTATTCTACAATATTTTATCTTTTTCATTTCCTCTCTTCTTTTTGATTTTTCCTCCCCATCCCATTTCTTCTCTCTTTTCCTCCCTCCTTCATCTGCCTTTCCTTATCTCTTTCTCTGACTCTTTACTCTCGCTCACACCAAGAACCAGACTTTATCCTTCCCACTTTGGACAGAGGGGCACGGAGAGTAGCATATTTCCTTTGGCCTAGCCATTCTAATATTGCTAGAAGCACAGCTCTGTACTCTATTGCTTGGCCACAGGAAACTTTAAGACCTGCTGCTGAAATAGATCTGCTTCTAGATGTACACCTCTGAAGACAAGATCAAGTCCACTCCCGCAGGATATGCTACTTACTAGAAATGGGCAAAATGATTGAGTAAGTTAAGAACAAACCAAACTATAGCCCAAAACATGAAGCCCCAAATTTTGGAAGTTAATGCAATTTCTACTGCAATTTCAGGGTCAAACATCCAAACCCAAACTGAAAATGGATTTTAAGATTTGCAGTGTGCGGAAGCAGAAGCCAGAGATTCTGCTGCAGTGCCAAGGGCAGAATCGCTATGAAAGGTGCCATGCTATATACTAGCCAATGGGGAAGCAGCATACCATCTCCTCACCCCCTCCCCTCTCATTTATAGTGCCAGCCATGCTGGTGCTTCTCTCTATCCCCATCACTTGCTCATCCACAGATTTAACAGTCCAGACTCTTTCTCACTCCCTTTAGTACAGATTGATGAGGTTTTACTTTGGTTTCACATTCTTTAATCTTAATTTTTCACATGCCTCAGCACTTCGTAACATGAGCCTGGGTCAGTAATACAAGTCCCAGAACACATGCAAGAAAGACTGTTACTTACTGGCCTGGCCAAAACCAGGAAACTAGGACTCTCACAGGGAAACCTAATCACCTGAGACTTCTTTCCTGCTTTCCAGACTAAAAGGATTAGATATGATCAGCTAACATGTCACCTTCCTGGTGAGCCTCTAGACCTTTAGAAGTTCACCCATCATCATCGGATATGCATCTCCCCAACCTGAAACCCTTTAGTGAGTCCATTGATCAATCTAAGTCAAGTACTATCTGTTTGATACAGCTACATTTATTTGATTATTTAAAGACAAAAAACCTGCACCTAATTTTGGTATATGTTTGATGTCCATGACTATTTGCAGAATATAATGCTTCTATCCCTTCCATATTCCTTTCCTCACTTCTTTTTGTGTATATGTGTAATTGGTTTATGTGGATTTAAAATTTTTGGACCATATCTTTATTCCTGGGTGATCATCACCACAAATCCTGACAAATAAGCTACTTCCCATGAATTTACAAATACACTGGATTCTTCTACAAAGAAGAATGCACTGCATGACTGAACATGAAAGAGAGAGACTCATGCAAATGTACATAGTTAATGATATGTACAACAATCTACCACACGGCATTTATTATTTTAGTGTCAATTCACTTGTATTATAGCTTATTCATTTGAGAAATTTCAATGAAGATGAATATTAACATAAAGAGCATGAAATTTTTGCAAATAGCAGAGAGAGCAAGCAACCATATGTGTGATGTATATATAGAAAAGAAGAAAAAGGAGAATTCTCCCTGCCAAAATACTGAATTACAGTAGGTCCCCTACTGTGTACTGTACATTCATAACTAGAACCACACGTCTTCCACACGACCTGTTAATTCTGCTTTGAGTTTTGTCCCTATTTTGAGTAAGAGGAATCATTTCTATAAAGACCTGGTTACAAATTATCCAGACCTTATAATACATTAAAAGATATGAGTCTCCCATGTAACTGATGAGAAAGATTAAAACATTTTCCAATCAGTCCATATGTTAAATGTAGTTCTTCACTGTGGATTCTTTTAAAATAGCTCCAGAGGGAACACAGTATAAAATAGTTGGCAAATCTAACTTTAAATTTCCTTTCTGCAAAGTAAAGGTAGACCGATTTCCACTGGAACACCATGATTAAAATAAAACAAACAGCTAAGGAGAAAGTGAATGTGGGAGAAAGAACTAATTTCAGTATGAAAGACAAGATACATGATAGACAAGATAGTATGAAAGAAAACGGCAATTGTTTCACAGGGAGTTATTGTTAAATGAACAGGGGTTTTCAGTGTTCCAATACCGACAAGCAATAAAACAATTTCACATGCATGCAATATTTAAAATATAAAATGATTGGCTTCATTTTAAACCTAGTGTGTAGATGAGTCTTTTTGGTTTTGTAACTGGATATGGAACAAAGTTTTAATTAACATCTCGACGGGATCTACAACGTACGTGTACGTGGTCTGTGTGTGTTTCTGCCCATAGCTGTTAGGCAACACTGGGAAATAACCTCCTCTGGTTTGTATCTGCAGTCTCAGGTATGGTGCAGACAGCCGTAATGTGAGTTTTGTCACTTGGCCTTGTCAGTGACTCTAAGCTGACAGTAGATCATTGCCACATGGCCACGCCATTCTCTATGGGAGTGAAAGACATTAACTGTGTCAGTTGCATTGTGCTGTATTAAGTATGACAGTTTTATAAAGCAGCCTGCAATCTACTAGGGAGCTGAGCTGAAAGCAGAAATTCTGCACTAATCAGCTTTGAAAAATACCATTTCAGGTATAGATCCCTCCCTTCTAAGGGATGGAGGCTAAGGCAGCCTCACAATCATTGTGTCACACCGGGCAGTAGCAGACCTAATGGTTTTATTATACGAGTACTGGGGTTGAAGTTCTGATATGGTAAATTATAGGGAAAATCATGGATTAGTCCCAGTAAAAATGTCAAAAGCAATGGAAATAAGAAAAAAAAAATCACAAGAAGTCACAGATATGTGAGATGTATGAGGCCAACCTATCAGTTTAGACCACTTATGATTCTGATTATTAATTATTTATACAAACACAATCTTTATGGCACTATGCAGCTGAATATAAAGATAATATCCCTCTCCTGAGGAGTTTACACTTTTAGGTACCAATTTTGGAACAGGACTCCATATACACACATGGAATAAAAGGCAGGAATTTTATTCTTAGATCCATGGAAACCTTATGTTTCATTCTTCAAAGTTACTTCTGTTGACTCCATGGACCAGATCCTCAACCCATTCTAGTGGTTCAAACTTAATGAAAAATTGGACTGAAAACAGTCAAATAGGGATTTTCTTTGCATAGGGAAATCACACTTCTATTATAGCACTAGACACCTGTTCCTGGGCATAACAGGAGCAAAAACAGGCCTAGCCAGAGCATGCTGCACTCTAGAGATCTTGGGACAGTAGAACAATACTACCAATGTACTTTAGAGCAGTCTCAAGACTGCTCTAATTTGCACCGCAGGTCAAACTATATGCTCAGTATCTAGACAGTAGAGGTGGAAGGCTACCTATTCCTCTGCACTTAGGTATGCTGAGAGCTGCTCCCATGCATCTGACAATCTGGTCCCAAGATGTTTTAAGTGCCAAATCCTCTGGCATAACTAAGGACACCAGAATGCCTGAACCCAATGTGAGCAGCATATTTCCTCTGTGCAAGAAAGGGTGCAATAGTTGAGAAGCTTGTGCAGGGAGTCCACAACCCCTGCACCATGGAGGGCCTCACTCTGTCCTGGAATCATGGAACAGCCAGGTGCATCACAGGCAGTGGATCCACAATCGATATCAATCTATCAGGTACTCTTTTCAGTGGGGAGACTGTCTTACTGTGTGTCTGGAAAGCACCTAGCATGTAAATAAGAAGCTCTTGGAAGAGGGGGAACAGCAGCTGTGGTAGCAACTGCAGCCCAGCAAGTGATATAGTGCCTTAAGGGAAAGATTCCTTCCTCACAAGCCTTTCTTCCCTCCCCAGCACATAGATATTTACTGAGGATGTGTGCTAGGGAGAGGGTTTGGCTCTAGAAAATGGATCCCAGGGTTTATGAAACATATCTATGGCATCCTGTAACTTGTATGCTAGAGCCTAAGGATATCTCCATACGGCAATAAAACACCCGCGGCTGGCCTGCGTCAACTGACTTGGGCTTGTGGGGCTCAGGCTGCAGTGCTATAAAATTGCACTGTAGAAATCCAGGATTGGGCTGGAGCCCAGACTCAGACTGGAGCCCAGGCTCTGGGATTCACAGTGTCCCAGACCCACACTTCAGCCCCAGCCCAGACATCTACACTGCAGTTTTATAGCCTTGCAGCCCAAGCTCTGCAAGCCCAAGTCAGATGCCACAGGCCTCACATGGGTATTTTATTGCAGTGTAGAGATACCCTAAGTGGCAGCACATGACAAAGTTAATAGACATTCTCTTTGGGGAGGGGGAATGGGCTTGGAGACAAAGTCATTCTAGTGTGAAAGGAGGTTTTGCTTGTTTCCAAAATGAAATTCAACTGAATCCTGTCATTTTTTTCTGTTTTAATATGTTTTCATTGCTTGAGTCACGTCAGCATGGGCAAACTCAGGACTATGTCATGCAAATTTGGGGGTTCATGTTCCACATGCCTTCCTTGCAAAAGGTATTCATTTCCTGTTTAAAGATCTGCCCTGCACAAGAAAAAAAGTTTGGACAACTGGGAAGTTTTCCAGGCCTTGTAAAAATAGCTTTTGAAAAGAAATGTAGATAGGGGAGTTCTTGGAAAATAAGAACATGTGCTACTCGGTGGGTCTGGAGGACATGTGTCCTAGGGTATTAAGGATACATTGCTTATGAAAATGAAATGCATCCTAGGACATTACTGCAAATAAGTTAGCTAATACATTAATCAAAATGGCTTTGATAAGAGCACTGTCCCTTTGATGAAAAGCTACCTGAAGGGCATTTTTGGTAGGAAAGGAGAAATTGGGACTTCATGCCTGAAAAGTGAAGAGAGTTCCTCACTGATTATCCCCATGAAGAGCAAAAGGGACTTTCCTCCATCTGTCTGATAGAGAGAGCTTATGTAGTCTTGCCAGTCCCAAACATTCCAAGAACGTGGATCAAGCTCCCAGAAATAATTAAATTTGCTTTTAAATCATGAAATTTCAGGTTCTCTATTTGCTTCCTGGTTTTTGAGCCTTTAAGATTCATGTTTTCAAGTTTTTCTGCACAAGCATAAGGGCGAGAAAATTACTGGGTGTGTGGAGCTTTGGGGTTTTTTTGTTTTGTTTTTTAAACAGAAAGCTGAGATTCTTGCATCATTACTCTGGGAGCTGGGGCTTTAAGCAAAACACCAAATATCACAAGTCTCCTGATAAAATCGTAAGAGCTGACAGCACAGGAGCTGCTATTTGGGGGAAGAAGGGCTGATGTCTCAAGGAGAGGGAGAGGTGGTCTTCATGGGATAAGAAATGGGTCTTTGGCAGCCTTTTGCTCCTCCACCCCTTTCCCCCTCCCACCTAAACAATGCTGCTGTTTCCAGACAGTAAGTAAGGAGAGCTTACCCACATCTCTGCTGCAGCAAAACCTGGAAGGCACAAGCCACCTCATGCACAGTATACCTTGCTCATTCTTTGATTTGCTATGTTTGCAAAGCTGTTGTGCTTAACTACAGATATTTATTCATTTAATCTTCTTAAAGCCCTGATTATTTGTTTTAAAAGCCTCTTCTTCCTGAGTATGTAGTGGCACCCTCGGGCATTTATGCATGTTCTCCCACTCTGTGCTTAGTCCTGACATGAAGGCAAGTTCAGACAAGACCATCAGGTCTTCATCTGAAAGGCCATCCACTTCACCTCTTCATCTGAAAGGCCACGCTTTTCCCTTCTTTACTCTCAAACACCCTTTCTTCTAGAAGACAGCAGAAAAAGACTAACAAACTCCATTCCCTGAGAGTTAAATTAATGCCACTCTGCCAGCTGGACAGCAGGCAGTGCTCAAAATGTAAAGCAGCATCATGACCTGTGCCCCTTGCACTCAAGTATCAACCCTACCAAACTCTAGGTCACAGTGCCATATAGCAAATGGGTAGGTAAGGGGGAAGAGCCAAGACACACAGCAGGAGGGGGAGAAGAATCCTATAAGCAATGGGCAAACTAGTCAGTCTGGAATTATCTCCCTTCTTTACTCAGCTACCCAACTAGGGGCCTTGAAGGGAAAGCAGTCAGCCCTAGGGGGAGATCTTCATGTGGCTTAGAAGGAGAAAACCTCTGAATGTTTAGAAGTTCAGTTTGGTTTCACACTCAAAAGTTTATATGCTTTATCCACATTATCCAGACTTCACTGTTGTAGAAACTGAGCTTCAAATCTGGGCAGTAAAGTTGTGAGAGTCCCAAGATTTTGGTTAAAGTCAGAGCAGCAATAGTACAAGAATGTTCTCTATCCAGGTACTTCTACTTCCAGTCCTGACTAAAACCAGGAAGTGGGCGGGTTTGTGACAGTTACCTCTCAAAATGTTCTAAACCACTTTGCTTGTGTCTTCTAATTACTCCTCTGCCTGAGAGGCTAGAGGAGTAGCGTCACCTAGGGAGAGAGAATCTGAAATATCAAAGATGGGTTGAAGGGGATTTTGAAGGAGCCACATCTAGTGTTTCTCAGAGGGCCAAATCCTAAGGTTTTTATTCAGTTTTCACTCTCCTCAGTGGACGTTTGAATGAGAGAGGACTGATTAGAATTGAAATATAGACCTCAAGATTTGCCTACAGAGGGTTACTGCCATAAAGGGCTTTTAAAGGTCAGAGAAAAATGGATAAAATTAGACAGAAACACAGGATGGGATGGACACCAAAATAAGCAGTGAGAGAAAAAATGCAGAAAGATGGGGGATGTGGAAGCGCTTAAAATGAAAGATGGCAAGAAAACTCACAGAATCAAGAAGGGGGGGGAGATTTTTCCCCCACCAAAACCTTCATTCCAAGCCAAACTGCTATTTTGAATGAAAAGCATATTTTTCTTATCCAAATAATATATTACTATTATGTTGTTCATCAAGTTCACTCTGAATAAAACATTTTTTTTTTTTGAAACCCTGCTATGGTCCCTGAGGTTGTCTGCAACATTCTATTCCAGGATGCTTTGGAATGCTGGCTGAATCTGGAGAGAGCAATCAGAGGGGAAATTGCTGGTACTCCCAGAAGTATCACAATATTTTGTCCCTTGAGAAGCTGTTCAGGAACATGCTGTATTGTAAGCACAAAGCCAGAAGTGCTGTGAAATCACACTTTTAATTGTTATGGGTTTTTTTTAAACTAACAAAAAAGTCCACATTGGATTTCCAATAGTAAAGACACGTGCATCAGCTGAACATGACACATAACACAAAGATATGTTTAACTAGTGGCAGACATAATAATATTGTTCCCTATATACTGTTCAGTAATTTAAGAGTATGCCTGAAAATATACAGCTTTGTGGGAAAGTCCACAACACTCAAACATGACCAGAAAAGAAACAAGATGAATGTATGTGTTTGCATTTTAAGGAAACAAATGTTAGGAAGATTGCAACATCATGACTTCATTTCTAAATATAGGATATTAAGAGTCCACAAAGAGAGTGAAGAAAGCTATGATGTCAAGTTTTTGAAAAGGCAAGAAAAAGCGATGGTGCTGCAAAGATTTTCATTTTTGCTAAAGAATTAATCAAACTGTTTTAAAACACCCAGGACCTTATATTAGGGCAGACTACCCCTTCTACAACCTGTACACTCCACAACATAGATACCTATGTTCCCTAGTGGTCCACAGAGAGGCTTAGCCCATTGGGGTCTGGTACTGGAAATGATGAACACTGGTGCCAAAGGCATGGATACAATTCAGCTGCTACGACTTCCACCCTGAGGGAAAATCTTGGACCAGCAGCCCTCTTTCCATAGCCTTAGTTTCGCCTACCATCAAGAAAGGTAAGGTATTGGAGATCCTTTTTGAACTCCCCAGGATCATTCCAAATGGCCCCTGGCAACATTTGAATACCACATGTGCCTTTTACTAGACTTTCCACTAATGATGGCTAAACCAAAATGGTTTGATTGGATTGAGATAAGAATCCAAAACTTATCTGTGCTAGCTGGATCTCCTGCTGATGTAAAACTGAGCTGGAAAACTTGGGAATAGATTCTCCCTTGATATTTATGATATTCCCTGTTTCCTATGAAGCTGGAAACACCAGGAAAACAGCTTTTCATGCAGGATTTTGGCATTTACACTTCCAGTCTCAGTGGAAACCAGGAAGTATGGAAGAGGATGAAATCTCAGATGTTCAGTTCTGGTCTGAGATTTTTGGCAACCATTAGAGTCAAGTCATTTCTTTATCTGAACCAATTCTTCCATCCCTACATTCCATTTTTCACAAATACATCCCTTTGACATAGATTGTTTTCACCCACCCACCCCTCAAAAAAAATCACAGCAGATGCTAAAATTGCAAAACTTGAAAAGCCATGTGCCTTTGAGCTATGTCAAAGCAAAATATATAGCTTTTCAAAATGTTCATAATGTGCCATTGAAGATGACACCACAGTTCCCTCTGACCCCTTTGGGCCTCCCTGAGGGCATCCCATGGCTATCTCTGCTGTCACCTTTCTCAAGGTGAGCCCCCACATTCTTCTCCCACCAGACTAGGGATTTAGGCTGCAATTCCTCCTGCAATTCACTGATCATCTTAGCGAGTCTGATTTTAGTTCAGCACCTGCCATCCTGTTCTCTCAGGGCAATGACAGGTTTAACCTGTGCCTTGCCAACCCATCATAAAGCAAAGTATTATTTATTCAGAACAAAAGCATTAGACAGAAAGATATTATTAAACAAGCATGCAAGTAAGCTGTTTGTTTAGCAGGTAATAACACATAGGACTCTGGCAGGTTTCAAGGTCTTTCACACCCTTTCTGCAGGGTCTCATGTCAGCTCTTGGATCAACTGAGAGTGACACCTCACCCCAACAGTTAGGTTGCACACTTTATATAGTTTTCTAGTCCCTTATTTGCCTGGTTTCTCCAAACCTGGTAAAGGCAGACTATGTACTTTACCACAGAAGGGTGGGAGTACTCCTCCAGATTTGTTTACCTGTCTAGAGATTTGCATTAATTATCTCCCAGTGATTTTACTTCCTGCTGGAAACTCCTTTAACTCCCCCCTGGCAGCCCATACTGATGCACAGATTACTTATAAAGTGGATACAACTGTCTGAATATTCTGTGATTCTATAGCTCAGTTCACAGGTTGACAGTTCATTCCTACTTACATAACTCCTCCCCACACACACATACACACACCCAAGTCACCACATTGTTTGTCCTACTTCAGTGAAGAAATTAACCTCTTCACACTAGGCAGGTAACAATACAAGGTGAGAGGAGAAACTGAGTCACATTTTTTCATAAAAATAAAGCAGAAGTTTCCCAGTAGAACTTTGTAAATTTCCAGGACCTTTAAGCTTTACTCTTTACATTCAAAAAAAGTGATGTCCCTTACTTAATCCATATTTACCTTCACAGAAGTAGTATTTACTTTTTCTCTTCTTTATTACAAATGCTATTTATTGAATCAATACATGAACTAACATTATTGGCTGTAAATTGTTATTATTAAACTGTATTATTGGCACCAGGAAATGGAAATAACTGGTAAGGTGAAAACTTGCAATAGGTACAAAATTGCACTGTATCAGTCTGAGGTAAGAAGCACAGGAGTCTATGCCAATTGCAAATGAATGCAGTCAACAAAGTTCAGAACCAGATCCAAATAACCCCAAAGTTCAGAGTCCGAGTTTTCGTTCAATCTAGTATAGAAATTGGGCTTGCACCTCAGGGTTGCCTCCTAGTTTCCCAAAAATTGAAGAGTGGCTGGATTCTGGGTTTTGGTGGAGGCTCCTTTCCGAGTCTCTTCTCTCAATACCAGAGTACATCAAGCTTTGAATCAAGAGAGATCCTCTACCTACAGGGTAACTTTGGGGTGCATGTCTGAGGTACTCAGACACTATTACGATTAGCGTGTTATAAATGGTATAAAGCTAGAAGAGTAAATTGTTATAGAATAAAAGGCAGGGAAATCAACATCCTCATCCTCCAATAGGTTGAAAAAATCCTATTTCATAGGATCAAATCTCATAAATCTGCAGGAGACAGCCATAAGTTTATAATAGTATATAGCATGGGTCGGCAACCTTTCAGAAGTGGTGTGCCGAATCTTCATTTATTCACTCTAATATAAGGTTTCGCATGCCAGTAATACATTTTAATGTTTTTAGAAGGTCTCTTTCTCTAAGTCTATAATATATAACTAAACTATTGTTGTATGTAAAGTAAATAAGGTTTTTAAAATGTTTAAGAAGATTCATTTAAAATTAAATTAAAATGCAGAGCCCCCCCCCCGGACCAGTGGCCAGGACCCGGGCAGTGTGAGAGCCACTGAAAATCAGCTCGCATGCTGCCTTCGGCACACGTGCCATAGGTTGCCTACCCCTGGTGTATAGATTTTCCTGTGGAGCTCATCACTATATCTAAGAGTTTCTGAAATATTAATGAATTTAGCCTCACAATATCCCTGGGAGGTAAGGGAGTATTATCCCAATTTTTTAAAAATTAATCATGTTTATTATGGTAGTGTCTAAGGACCAACCAATAATGGAGCCAGTGTGCTAGGCATCTTACAAATAGAGTAGTAGATGGGCTATGCCCCAAAGAGTTTTCAATCTAGACAAGACAAACATAGGTAGGGGAAGGGGTATAACACGTGAACAGTGTGATGACAGCAAACGGCATGTTAATTCCATTTTCAGCAGGGGGTTACTTAAGAGGGGATAAGCTACATGGAAAGAAGAAGGGAAGGGTGTTGAGAGGGACGGGGAGAAAAGGAGCAGGCTTGGAGTGAAGCTAAAGCAAAGACACTGTGAGGGATTGGCACAGTCAGTCAGCACAGAGCAGAGAAGTCCAGTCAAAACTGTAGAAAGTCCTCCAATGTCCAGACATCCCTGTTTTGGCTGCTTCTGCTACCAGCTGGAGTCTCCAGTTGGCTCCTCTCCAAAGTTTCTCCCATAGCCACCTGGTGGGCAGGAAGGGAGGGACCACCTGGTGCCCACAGAGAAGGAGGTTTCCCCTGAACAATTAAGAGTCCACGGAAGTGTGTGTGTGTGTGTGTGTGTGTGTGTGTGTGTGTGTGTGTGTGTGTGTGTGTGTGTGTGTGTGTGTGGAGGGGGGAAAGAGTGGCCCTATCTGAGCTCCACTGTACCCCATCCATACCCCTCGAATTCCTTCTTTGGCCACTTCTGCCCCTCCTGGGGAAACTGAGGCACAGACAGATTAAAGCAGGTTGCACAAGCTCACACATGAAGACTGGCAGAGCAGAGAACAGAACCCAGCTCTAGTCGAGTGCCTTAGCCACAAGACCATCCTTGTAAGAGCCTTTATCACTCTATTGTCCATCAAATAAACTTTAGCCCATTTATCTAACAGGAGCTTTATGATTTATAAACATTGTAAGAAATTCTATAGAAAGAAAAAGTGCAAGAAAAGTACAGACTCCTTTTTGCCTCCAGGTTATACTACCTTGATCCCCTTTGTATGCACAGATGCATGCATATGAATGAAGACTCAGCAGCCAATCTTTCAGAGTTCTGAAACTACAAATCACCTAGACCAACTCAGCAGTTTATTATGGATGGCAGCTAGACTTCTTGATGGATAGACTCCCCCCACTCACCAACAAAATACCAGTGATACTGTAGCAAAGTTGCAGTCTTGTTCTTTGCTTTTCTGTTATCTATTAGAAGGGATGAATATTTTAGAAAAATCAGAACCAGCTGTGTCTGTGTTCAAGCCAGCCAAAATCAAAGGCAGAAGACAGTGTTTCATCAGATTGATGCCTGCACTATGGTGTCACATCACAACACCAGAGCAGAAGAGCCTACAGGTGTCTATCTCCACAGTATTGAAAGGAGGAGAGAGCAGAGCCCTTCCTCATGAATCCAGCCCTCTCCTGTCACTCCCACTCCATTCCTGGAACATGAACTGACATGGCTCTGGGGTGGTGTTATGGAGACTTATGTTAGAACATTACAAAACTGAATGGAATTTTCATCATATCATCTCACAGGGCAGGTTTTGGTTCTCTGGAATTTGTAGCTATCACCCATGCCCTTAAGCATTTGCTCAGTGCTAGAAACTCTTCATAGGAAACAGCATTTACTTGTATGTCCTATGGGTCAAAAGTAGACAGAGAGTACACAGCCTAAGAAATGTGCTGTGCATTGGATCTTTCTGCATGGGGGGGTGGAGGGGCAGGGTGGAAGGCTGAAGTAGCTCTCCACAGCCCCAACACTGTCCTCGCCATAGCAGGGAGGACCAGAACATACCTGGAAGAGTCTTTCAACCTACCCTGTCCTGTCCCCATCTCCTGTGCCTAGGTCATGAAGGGATCCTCCATGGAGGTGGATCCCCTCACCACCCAAGGTTTGTACACCTTCTGTGCAGAATCCCAATATGCAATCCACAACATCATCACTGCCCAAGAGACATCCATGACTATGGAGATGGGGGATGGATGTGCCCTTGTATTTTATTTATGTTCTGATTCACATTGTGCACGTCTATTTAGAATGATGGCTTAAATCCAAGCGAGGCCTTGTCCAGTCAATCATGCCAATGTGAATCAAGCAGGAACATGCACATGTTCAATGTCTAAAGGTAGCAAGCTATCCGAGCTTGCATGTGTAATTTATTACATATAGTACTGCATATGGTCAGCTGAGGTCACCATGGGTCTACCACCACCTACAAATGCTCAGACCTAGTCACTTCTGGTTCTTTTACAGGACATTATTTACTATTTCATAGCAAGTTAAGTTGTGAAGAGATGTGTAGTTGATTCTGCTCTTAAAGCAATCAATCATCCATACACCCCCTCAAATACAAAACCATGAGGGGACTCTGGAACAGTTTCATTGAAGAATATGACAAGGAGACAAAACAGGTTTCTATTTTCCTTTTCATTAAAAGGGGGTTCAAGCCCCATATCCAATTTTTCCAAAAGTACAGGGATGTTTAGGTCCAGGATTTGATTTTACTTTTGTCCTCGCCTTCAAAGCCCTTCACAAGCTTTGATTTTACTTTTGTCCTCGCTACAGGCCCTCTCTCTCTCATTTTACCATCCCTAGGCTGTACCACTGATACCATCCTTGTACATCCATTTGTCTGCTTCTCCCACAAATGCCTCTGTACTTTCTTCTTTGCTGTCCCTTATGAATGGAGCACTCTTATAAGTAAGGCCCTACCAAATTCATGGCCATGAAAAATGCATCACAGACTGTGAAATCTGGTGTTTTGTGTGCTTTTACCCTATACTATACAGATTTCATGGGGGAGACCAGCATTTCTCAAATTGGGGGTCCTGACCCAAAAGGGAGTTGCAGGGGGGTCACGGTATTGCCACCCTGACTTCTGCACTTAATTCAGAGATGGGCAGCCGGAGAGCAGTGGCTGTTGGCCAGCTACCCAGCTCTGAAGACAGCACCCTGCCAGCAGCAGCGCAGAAGTAAGGGTGGCAATTCCATACCGTGCCATCCTTAATTCTGCACTTCTGCTGGCAGTGGCTCTGCCTTCAGAGCTGGGAACCCAGCACTGCTCTCCAGCTGCCAAGCTCTGAAGGCAGAACTGCCAGCAGTAGCAGCACAGAAGTAAGGGAAGCAGTACCACATCCCCCCGCTACAATAAACTTGAGACCCCCATCCTCCCCACACACAACTCCTTTTTGGGTCAGGACCCCTACAATTACAACACCATGACATTGGATGATTGGGTTGGTGTTGGTCCTGCTTTGAGCAGGGGATTGGACTAGATGACCTCCTGAGGTCTCTTCCAACCCTAATATTCTATGATTTCAGATTTAAATAGCTGAAATCATGAAATTTATGTTTTTTTAAAATCCTATGAAATTGACCAAAATGGACTGAATTTGGTAGGGCCCTACTCATAGACTACTACTGTCTCCTTCTAATCTTTTCTTGAGACCCACTCCTCGTGTAAAGCATAGAATGAATCAGCCAGCTCTTGATGGGTAGCTCAATGTGTAGCCTGGGACAGTTAAGGGATCATTTGTACAGCATCTAGCACAATGGAGCCCTGACATTCACTGGGACTCTTGGGCACTAACATAACGCAAATACACCTCTACCCCGATATAACATGAATTCGGATATAACGCAGTAAAGCAGTGATCCGGGGGAACGGGGCTGCGCACTCCAGCAGATCAAAGCGAGTTTGATAGAACACTGTTTCACCTATCACACAGTAAGATTTTTTGGCTCCCGAGCACAGCGTTCTATTGTGGTAGAGGTGTATATAAAAATGCCCCCGATCCTATTTTTCATTTTATCCGTGAAAAAAACATGAGTATTCTATGCCATCTCTATTGTACTAACAGACCAGTAAAACATGGATTTTCAGGTATACACAGCTTGGAACCATGGATAGGATGTCCATTTCTTTAAATTAGGTTTTACTGAGAAGCCCATTTAAAATAGAACTGCATTAAGAGCCCCTTTCAAAGCCCATTTGAGTCTTTCCTCAACTTCAATCAGGGTCTACATACCCACTTAGCTGTGTTTGCTGATGGCTATATTACACTGGCTAACATTAAAAAGTCAGTATTTGCCATACAGGGATATCTGAAGTGCTGCAATTTGTCCCTCAGGAGATAGTGTGGCCTAGTGGATCGAACACTAGACTGGGGCTCATGAGACCTCTGTTCTATTCCTAACTCTGCCAGTAGCTTTCTCAGTGATCTTAGACAAATCCTTATGCTACAGAGTGGGAATAAGATGGGAGTAATAAGTAATAAGATCCTTTGTGAAATACTTCGAGATTTATTGATGAAAAGCCCTATATAAGAGTTAGGTATTATTATGTTTAGATAGAAGCTATTTGCATTAATAGCTGGTAATGTTTGCTGCTCAAAAGTTTTACACTGTGTACAAATCACTCTCTGGGCATATCTACATGGTGGGCTAATGTGCTCTACAAGGGTGTGATTTCTAAGAAGCACTAAGGTGTTGTGCATTAATTGGCCTGTGTAGGCCCATGCAGATACACTAAGAAGCTATTTGACAAACTAGTCATTTTCACTGTTTCCCCTTTTTAATCAGTTTTCCCTGTTGTTTATATGAGTCCTTTTCTCACATCCATGGGGGAGAGAAAACTTTTTTTTTAAAATAAGAAATTGTAACTGTAAAACTACAACGAGTGGGAGGGCGGACACTTAGGTTTAATACCTGAAACTATTTTAACTTGATTTTTAAATTACCTTGATTCCAAGTGGACGGTGTCCTTTTTTTAATGGCTTTTACCAGCGATGTGCAAACTTTAAATGGTTTAGAGGTTCATTTCATTTATATAGAAACCTGGAGATCTGAGCCATCATCTTCAGTGCAGCCAGGCTTTCACACTGGATATTTATTTGAATCTCTTGGATCTTCAGACCTCACAGATATAGAATTCCTTATGGGATATCTGGAACTATCACTTCCAGTCCTCCCCAAAATAATGTAGGTGCATATAAGTGAGAGAAAGAAAGCTAATTGTTGTCAAACTTCCAAAAACATTTCCACTGAGGAGGGTGAAAGTTCAAGTAGATTTTCATTTTGACATAACATGTTTGTCCATCCCTAGAATCAGTTTTCTGGTTCCTCAATCTCTGTACATGATTATCAATGGCGCTTGCAAGAGATCAAATGGACTGCACCTTTAATATTGCAAATGAGACTTGAGCTGCGCTGCCAGAAATAATAGGTCATTGCTTTATCTAACATGCCTAGTTCATTAAAGCAAAAAACAAATGGCTCTTGTGCCATTGTGGCATACTAGCAATAGAAACGTGGCTGCTAAAGAGAATCACAGATCCACCTAGTCAGTCTCCCAAACCCTGATTCTCCTCAGGTGAACCCTGCCTATCAGCTGATAAATCCAATATACTGTCACTCTGACAGAAGCCAGTTCTGTGAACCTTAATTACCTTAGGTAGTAGAATTGTACTCTGTGAATAGTGCCATTCAGATCAATGGTACTGCTTACATAGTAAAGCACTAGAAGGGTAGCAGATTTATTTTATCTGTAAATTTAGCAGACAATATTATTCCTGGTGTAAATCTAATGACATCAGTGGAGTTACACCAATGATTAGTTGGTTCATTAAGATTAGCAGCTCCTACTACAGCATTGGCAGACTGTCCCCCATTCCAGTGACAGTTGGCAAGAATCTGCCCCTTTGGGTATCTTCAGCTTCCTATTACAACTGTCAGTTACGGAGATGCTGCATTTGATGTTCTCTCTTTTTTTGTCCAGATCCGTCTCTCATTAATGAAATTATTACAACTAACATTTACAGAACATCTAAAGAAAAAAAAAAACACCAAATACTGGCCAGTACCTACTTATAATTCAAGTGAACCAGCAATTTAATAAAAAACAACTCCTCCAGAATGTAGCCATAAGGAAAGAGTTTGCACAATCTGTTCATCTGCATAATTAGTAATTGAAGACCTGAGAACAGTTGGAACATTGCTGTGGGAGACCCAGGTCACATCACTGATAACATAAATAACAAAGATACAGCTTTCCAAAAACTGAAAACATCAGAATGTAACTAACAACAACCCTAATACAAGCACACAAAACAAACAGAAAGAGGAGAAACTCTCAAAGCCATGAAAGGCTATAAGACTACTGCAGAAAACAATCACTATGCCATAAATTACATCTGAGCTGTAAGAGAATAAAAAAATAAAAAGCAGGAAAAAATAATAGAGTCAAATTTAAAAAACACTGCAACTACAGATACATATTATACACCCAAAGGCACATGTGCACACACACAACATGCGAGCCAGACACGTATTTACAAGCATTCCAGTTAAGCAATAAAAAACAGTAATAAATCCCATTATTTTTAGTGATGTCTTAGCAGGAGTAATAATACTAGGAGAAAATATTCTCTTACTCACAATGCAATCCTCTCCCTTCAGCGTGGGTATCGTCGAAAAAATGCTCATGACAGAACGCAAGAGCACCTAGTGCTATGGTGAATGGTGCCTCAGAGGCAGATTGTGCATTACTCCATTTTTTAAGGGGGGAATAATCATGCACAAGCCGCTTGTGGATTTGCTTCTCTCCTCCACTCACAAGATATACTTTCATTAAAGATGGCCCTGCCCTGGAACATAGGATCTGGACCATCCAAATCCAGATTCATGTCATATGTCTCATCTACCACTCCCCTCTACCACCTTTCTCAATCATGGTGAACAACCAGCATCCTGTCTGTCACTGAGACCCATAATCGGGGTGTCATCTTTGATTTAGACCTGTCTTTAGGTCCCCACATCCAGGTGGTCTAAATCTTGCAGATTCTTTCTTGATAACATCTCTAAGTTACAGCCTTTCCTAGCCATCCAGACCTCTAAAACTCTTATCCAGGATCTCATCATCTCAATTCTCGATCACTGCAACATCCTTCTCTCTGGCCCTGACATATACAAACTTGTCCCATTCATATCCACTGAGGATACTGCTGCAAACTTTTTTCTAGCCTGTTGCTTTCACCATGGCTCTGCTCTCTTTGCCTTCTTCTACTGGCTTCCCCTTCTCTATCTCATCAAATATAAACTATTCGTCTTCACTTTCAAGGCCATTCTGGGTTGGCTTATCCCCACCCTACCTATCAACTCCCATTCACTACTGAAGTATCTATCTACTCCTGCCTCTGATCAGCCAATAATGTCAGCCTCCATTGCCCACTTGTTACATTTTTCAACAAGCACCTTTTTGCTCCTCCCATGCTGCCCCCTCTTGCTTGTGAGAAGCTTCCCACAAGCTTTGTGGATGTTAACTCATTATTCTACTCTAAAATCGTCCTTAGAACTCTCCTTTGCTTTGAAGCTTACAAAAAACTTGACAACAGTTAGGCTGCTGGTGTGCTGAGACCACTGCCCATCATGCTGACCAACATTATCTAATTGTCTCTTTGTACTCCCCCATCTGCCTGTATCCATCTGTTGTCTCTTGTCTTTGGGGCATCTTTTTGTTCTGTGTTTGTACAGCATGTAGCACAATGGGGTCCTGCTCCTAAGCATTTGGTTATACAAAGAATTAATAATAGTAATATCCAAACTTCAAATTGGCCACCCCAGCCCATCACCTCCTCAGAGGTTTCGTACCTGATTTATAAAATAAAAGCTTTACCAAACTAAAGTGGCCACCACTATGTGGTTTATCTGTATTTACTTGTCTATCTAATTCTGATGTCAGTAACAATGATGTAAATAAGAAATAACCTCTGCGGAAGTCTGTCGGTTTACACCAGCATAAAACCGGTGTGAGATGAGAATTAAGCTGAATGGGACTGGTTCACAAGGATTAGTTATCTTGAGCAAAATTTGCTTTTGGGGATCCAGCTTTAGACATCTTGTGCCTGATTATCAGAAGTGCTGAGGATTCAGAATGTCAACAGAACTCAGTCGAAACCAGGGCTGCCTCAGCACCTCTAAAAATCAGCATCAGGTAACAGGGTAACAGAGGAACTCAGAAATAAAACAAATAATATTCAATAAAAGGGGAAAATAAAAGCTATGCCAACTAGCAGTGGGCCCAAATGCAAACCAAATGAGTAATATTTAGCCAAAGGTTATCACAAAATGCTACAGTGTTTTTTTTTAAATAATAATATATAAATATTTACACGTAATCACAGTATAATGTATATAAACTCCCTCCCCCCGAAAAGCTGCCGCATCAGTTTCAGCTTTACTGTTTCTAGCGAACACTCTTTAGGGCTGGGGGAAAGTATTTAGCTCCCTCCAGAGCAGAGCATGAGAATTGTGTCACTATATGAGTGCCTGAAATGGGGGCTGAAACTAACCATTACAAAACAATGACACTGCCTGTACACAGAATGCTGTTAAATGCACTGAGTGAACAAACTAGGAAAAGGAAGGGGAAAAGTCTCTCATCACTTTCCATTACAGTGCTTCAGAGTTACCTGTAATAATGACAAGGCTAACACTGTTTCCCTAACAGAGAATGTGAAACTAAGCCCCATAAACATAATAACCTGCAGAACTGGCCTGCCATAAGAGAAGGAGTGGACTGTAACATTCAAATGCACAAATGGATTTCTCCCTTGGTTTACTGAGCCACATTACCACTACTGTGGACCTGGAGATACATGCCACAATCTAGCCTCAAGTTATTTTTCTAGAGAGAGAGAAAAAGAAAGAGACACACATACACAATATTGCTGCCATAATCCTCTCATTTTTGCAGTAGGCTGTAAAGCTCACACCTTCAGACTATGCAAAGCCACACAAAGAACCAATGGAACATATTTCTTTATCTTTAGTTTAAAATTACCCAGTTTCTGGATGCCCTCTTCACCAGCAGTTGAGTTTGTGTCTGTTTGGAGAAAGAATTCAAAATGGAGGTCAGATCACATATAGAATGAGCCCTTCCCACAGGTGTGACTATATTAACTAAAGCTGGGGAGGGAAACAGAACTAGGGTCCTCTGACTTTTAAAGCAACTAATGTAGAGTTAGTGGTGATCAGTTTTCAATGCATCCCTCTTCCCTTATTGTCATTGATTTCTCTCTCCTTTGCATTCTACAGACATATTTTGTAATAAAACAATACTGCATAAACATCCCAAATCTAGCTATAACTATTATTTACCACCTCCACTGACCATCACACAAGGCAGCGTGAAATGATCTGTGAAGACTGAACCCCACTCTCTTGAGTGTGTGCAATCAAGCAATTAGCTTAGATGTGAATTGGGGAGATGTCTGAGAAAGCCAATGAGAGAGAGAGAGTGCATGCAAGATAACCATCAAGTAGGGTGACCAGATCACCCAGGTCAAATATCAGGATGCGGGGCGGGGGGCGATGCGGGGGCAAGGCAAAAAAAAAAAAAAGGTGTCAGAGAAAAAAAAAACCCTCCTCCACAAGTGCTGGAGGGAGGCCCCGGAGCGGGGTGCTGTGAGTGAGGCGGCGGCTGTTCTCCCCCCCAGGCAGTGGGACTCGGGAGCAGCCGCTGCTGCAGCTCCCACTGCCGCAGGGGGAGGAAGTGGCCACTGGCCAAGCTCGGCGGCTGCGGCTCTGGCGCCCGCGAACCCCCCGAGCCTGGGCCTGCTGTGGCGACCCAGCGCACACGCTGCGTGTGCCCAGCCCCTGGCCAGTCATGTCTGGGCTGCTGTCCAGCTGGTGCTATCTCGTGGCGACCCTGGAGTGGGGGCAGCAGGCCCCAGGCCCTCCTCCCCCCCCCCGCGTCCTGCTTGGGTCCCGCAGGGGAACAAACGGGGCTGGGCTGCCGATGCCTCCGCCCCGGGATTGCACCAGCTGGGCAGCAGCCCTGACACGACTGGCCAGGGGCTGGGCGCAGTGTGCGCGCTGCTGGGTCCCCTCAACAGGCCCGGGCTCGGGGGGTTCGGGCCCGATAAAATCGGGACGTATGGTCATCCTACCATCAAGTAGTATGTGCATACTAGAATTAAGCTGTGTGTGTGGGAACTCAAAAGATGCAATGCAGTAGGGAACAAAGTGAGTCTGTAACATACTGGACTTAAGTAGCAGCCAGTATAACTTAGTGCCATGCTTGATAAAACTGGATGAAATACTATTGACTCAGTGCCTCCATGAGATATTATTCCCAGCTGGTCCATTCCTGAAGTTTACCCAGCAAGCTGACATCTAGCCTGTCTTCAAGTTCTGACAATTGCCTCTCTTCTGCTACCAAAACCCAACAGGCAACAAGATCTGCAGACAAATAATACCACTAATGAAATAGTGTCCTCCTTGTTCAGACCTGGGCATTGTAATCACAATTTCTCAACAACATTTTGAGATCTTCACTGAAGGGTTACCAGGTGTCCAGAACACCCAGTCAAAAAGGGACCCTCCCCAGCCTGGTAAAAATGAGCGAGTGAATGAAGGTGGGGGAGAGCGAGTGACGGAGGGAGGGGGGATGGAGTGAGGAGGGAGGGCTCAGAGAAGGGGCAGGGAAAGGGTGTTCAGTTAGAAAGTTGGCAATCCCCTCAGCACAGGTATAAATGGGTGTTGCACATGCTTGCTGTTGACATGAATCTGATCGCACTCATACTAGTGTAACTTGACTGACTTCTGTGGAGTTACTCCATATTATACTATTGTAACTGAAATCAGAATCAGGCCCACAGCATTAGAAGAAACAAAAAAAATTTAAAGGAAACATGAACTATAGCTTTGTGGAACAGCAGGCCACCTACACAGTCTGAAGAAATAAATTCAGAACAGTATTTGATTTTGAAACTCACATGTGATCGCATGAAGTGTGCAAAAAAAAAAAAAAAGTCACCATTACTCATACCCCAGGAACATGGAAGATTCTATAGAGGGCATCTCTGCAAAAATTGCTGCAACATTTACCACAGACAAAACCAAAACAATCTGCTCAGTATTTTTAAAGATACACCAGCCTGTCTCACGTGAACGTATGAAAGAGATTGCTAGAGAAAGTGGGAAGCTGCCACATCACCTGCAGTCTTTACCCAGCCCCTCGTACACCCCAAACAATTGTGGAGGAGCAAAATTAGCCTCTTAAGGCTCCCCTTTCTCACAATGCCAGCAGTTGTGGGGCAGGATCCGATCATGATTGTGTGACTGTGATAGTGGATGTCAGCAGGTTACTGTTAAAAAAAAAAGTATATCATTGGGAATTTTGAGGGCTACAACCTTCTAGAATTCAGTGTAGATATGCCAATTTTAATCTACTGAAGATCCAGCCCAACGTCTTGTGAAGGGCAACTACAGCTTGGAATGGAGGGTGTTATCTTCTGTGGTTTATTAATGGAGTAAAATAAAGCCATAAGTTTGCAAAGTCATTTGAAGGGAAAGTACCACCTATTCAGACATAAATAATCATAATAATTAGCACTTGCACTGCATTTTTAATCTCCAAAGTGCTTTACAAACATTAACCAACTGATCAAAAAGCAAGAAACCATTCCCCCTAGGTAAACTGTGAATATCACTGGAAAGGCTGTTAAACTTGCAAAACAAGTGAGCATTAAAATTAGTTCCACTTAAGTGAATATCTAAAGTTTGACCGCAGCCATCAGTCATGATGTAAACTCATGGGAATGCATTTCAAGAAAATCTAATCTTTACAGGCGTCATAGAAGAACCAGTATGTAAAGTACATTGAATACTGTGGGCCAGATCCCATAGCTCCATTGATTTCCAAACAATTTGAAATCTACTACTATGAGATGGGCCAAAGCAAAGGCCTGGATCTCAGCATCTCAGAACTTTGAATATGAAATCTAGATTGAATTTTGTAGTTTGGGCTCCTCCCTAATCACAGTCTATTACACTACGCCTCTACCCTGATGTAACGCTGTCCTCAGGAGCCAAAAAATCTTACCACGTTATAGGTGAAACCGCGTTATAGCGAACTTGCTTTGATCCGCCAGAGCGCGCAGCCCCGCCCCCCCGGAGCGCTGCTTTACCCTGCTATAACGTGACCCAATATAACGCAGTAGAGGTGTATATAAATTACCGATGGCTCATCGGACCAATAATATAATAATAATGAGGGTATTTTGACTAGGACTGTCAGCTGTTCTGAGCAGGGCCTGTCAAACACACCTTATGCGCTATATACAAAGACTGACAGTTATTTAAACAAATGTGTTATTCAATAATATATTTTAACAGTACAAACTTAAAGTCCTCTAACTGCAAAGTTAAAAACCGTCATTTAAGTCAGTGCTGTCCAGTCTTTTCAGCCTGAGGAACAAACATTATTTCAGAAAGATCAAGGGGCAACCATCCATGCATTGAGGCAGATTCTCTGGCCTGTTACATTCCCTTTGTGCCACTGAGGCATTGCAAAGGGAGCAAAAGCTCCTGTACCAACCCCACTGGCCACACTTTCTTCCCTTCTCCGCAATGCAGCAGCCAGCAGGAAGAGCTGCTGAGCAACGACCACGGGGATGGAAAAGCCGCTGTTTTCAGAGCACTGTGGCTCACATGAGAGCTGCTCCAGAGGCTGCAGGGGAAGCAGTAGGTGGCAGTAGAGGAGGTTGTGTCCCATACCTCCTCCCTAGGGTGATGGGGCTGATTCAAACACAGTTTTAAAATGGCGAGGCATGGCTCAGGAAGCACACTCTCCATTCATAACCAAATACGCCTTTTACTTCTTAACTTACTTGCCCTTGTGGCCAGAATTAAGAGCCTTGATGACCACAAGTGGCTCCTCTGTCCTAGATTTGATATTCCTGCTGTGTGTGGTATGAACAGGCTGTATATTCAGGGCCAGATCCTCAGTTGGTGTAAACTGGCATTGACTCTGTCACTAGAGCCCCTCCCACCCTGTTAGTGTGACTTCTTAGAGCTTTCTTAGAGCCAAGCTCACTTGAGTTCAGGGAACCCCAGGCTAGGCAAAGTCCCAAGAATCAGAACCAGGGAACCCAGAATAGACTAATAGAAAGTACCACTGCTCTGTTTTCCTGCCACAGTCTCTAGAAGCCTGGAAATGAATGGGTCTGATCGGAAGGAATGGGGAACAGAGACAAATAACTGCTAACTGTCCATTGGCTAGAGTAACCATTTCATAAGGTCCTACCCGGACATAATTAGTACTTAAATGAAAAATGTCTCTGGATGTTATTGTTCCATTGATTGCAAACCGATTAAGGGTTGGTGACCCACCCATCCTCTGTCACCCTCATCAAAAGCAAATTTGCCGGAAGATTTTCTGCTCAAGTTCTCAGTCCCTTGGCAGGATTACTCATCTACTGAGCCAGTCAGCTGCTTCATTAAGAGTCAATGCCAGGTGGACAGATTTGATGGCAAGGAAATGGTGTTCTGCCCAGTTAAGCAGCTTTCTAGCCTCAAGCCATAAAGAGGAGCTTCCTGGCCCTCCTTCCTTTTGTGGGCTATTGCAGAAATATTGTCTGCCTTAGGAGTATTGTTTACCTGTAGCTAAGTTACAGACTATACAGGTTCATGTGCAGGACTTGATGATTTTGTCTGAGTTTACTTACTTTATCAATGGAAATTGGCATAAGAAGAATAATGGAGGTCACTGAAGAAGATAATCCTTGCTGAGAAGAACACCACCAAAGTGAGTCAATTGTGTATCTAGTAGAGTTTAATATTTCGGAAAGGTGTGGGGGAGGAAGTCTGAAACTCAGATTTCTCTGGTCAGCGGCTACTATGTTATCACTCTCTTGTCTGTAATAACACGGATACTAGTTCTAGTTAAATATCTGTGGCCCTACATGGGACAGAATTAGAGAATAGTGCCAAAAAGCCTTTCTTAAATTTAGTTAATATCTCCAACTACACCCTCCATATTTATCAAAACACAAACCAGAGATTTACATTCACGTAAGGAAAAACTATTTAATATTTCAGTTCAGGATCAACCAACCAAACTCAAAATAGAAAAGGCAAGGGCGGGTTTTCTTAAGACCAGGAGGCACTGCTGTGTCAAGCAGTATTGCTAAGTCCAAAGTAAATAACCTACACCACTAAGGCTGCTTAAAAGAGCTGCTTTGCTCCAGAAGCTATAGTAGAAAAGACTAGAATCTCTATTTGGTCACAGGAAAAATATCAACATTAGGTTGAGAGGAGGGAGAAATTGCACCCTTTTCTCCAGAAAGGAAATTGATTGGCCATGGCAATCACTTTTAGCTTGGATGTGTAACAGTGAAAAATTCTAAGGGAAATATGTTTTGTTAGCAAAAGAGTGGGGTGAGAAGTGCTGGCAGTTCATATTTTCAGTGCACGACTCTATTGGTGGGTACCTACTGGATTTGATCTGAAGTACCTGAAGTCAAACGGGAAATCCATCACTGCACTTTTGCCATGACTGATTTCTGATACAGCACAGGAAGGGGGCCAAAATAGGAGTGAACATTCTTTTCTATGTCTAGTTGTTTCATCTGATTAAACATCAGGAGTTGGTGAAACTCTTATTTACAAATAAGATTTCTTTAAAACATTGGCTGTTTTTTCTTTAGCATATAGTTTGTGACCTATTCCTGATTTCTTCTAATGTATTCATTATTTGTAATAATTTACAGAATAGTTTTGACTATATCTGGTCCCTGTTTTTCATTGGAAAATAGTTTTGAGATGTTTTCCAATCAGCTCTACTTCTAATTGCCTGCTAAATGTTTGCAAAATGTACTCTTCAATTTTTTAAATCATGTTGTATAATCAGCCACCTAAATCACATGGTATAGTTTCTGTTCCCTGATTGGATGACCAAGTTTTTAAATAGGAGAAGAACTGATGACAAATAATGAATTTTCCTAATAAATTTTAATAAATTATTTGATCTAAAGACTCGTGCAACTTTGGGGATTCCCACAATATTTTTATGGTTGCCCGGGTGTTGTCCATATACTTGCAAACTACTCGATTCCATTAATTGGAGCAAACTAAACTCATCAGTTCTATTCACAAAACATTCATGAATCTGGTTTGGGGGTTCGTTTGTCTATTTTTTACAGTTCTGCCAGGTCCAGTCATTTGTGATCTGGCAAAGCCATTGGTCTGAATTGATAGATTGATAATGATCAATCTATCATATCTATCTATCATGACATATATGCATACTGTATACACCGTGGAGATTCTAGAGTAGTTCTTTGTTAATTTAGGACATATACAATTGGTAAGTTAGAGATCATGCTGAATAGAAAGCAGGTTAGAAAACTGCACCTTACGTAACTCCTCTTTGCAGCTAGCAAGGTGACAGATAATTTTATTCCCCCCACTCTGTGTACTCCATACTCTGAAAAGGAAATACAAGGGGAGCCTACAAGGTATTGAATAGCACTATGCAGTGCAACTCCAGTTAAGTGGTCCTGAAGGACATTCAAAACCTTTGGGAAAAAGTCAGGACACACACTCACTGATCTCTGGAGATCTGATTCAAAGCCCTTTGAATATAGTGGAAAGGCTCCCACTGATGTCAATGGCCTTCGGATCAGTGCCTGGGTCCCACAATGTTGGAGCCTGATGAACTATGGAAAACGCCAGCCAGCTTGCCCATGACAAGATGACATTGGTGAGGCCGCAGTCTCCCAAGCCCAGCATGCAGTGAAGACAGGTGGCCATAGTCAGCCAGCTTGCCAGGAGAAGACCACACTCTGGGCATGATGGCCTGGAACACAGTGGAGACAGGAAAACACATAAGGGCCTAACCAAATTTGGGCTAACCAGCAGCCTTGGTTAGCTAGGGTTTAATTAATTGGAACTATACCATGTTGCAAAATAAACGAGTATTGGCTATATGACTTGAAGACTGTTTTTTATCTTGAATATATTGTATGCTGGGACAATAGAAACCGCAAGGTCAAAACGTGAGAGATGCTACCAAAATCCCCAGCTGAAGTGAAGCCCAGGTTAAAAATAATAGATATTAAAGCTGTGAACCCCTTACTCCCACTGGTGAGCAATTACTCACATGAGTATTCTCAGTGGAAGTCAAAGGGGCTATTTTTCTGAGTATCTGCTCAGTAATAGGAGTAAGAGGTTCCCAAGCTGGCCCTCAGGAATTTGCTTATGTATAATATAGGAATCAGCAAAAGTGAATAGAGTCAGAATCAGTGCACTAGCCTAGCGAGGAGGGCATTAAACTAGGTTCAAAAGGGTCAGGTGACCAAAGTCTACAGGTAAGTATAAAACAGGTGACCTTGAAAAAGGGCTGGAAGTTGTGGGGGGAAATTACAACAGGGTCATAGAAGCAATAAGTGGGAAAACAGCTAGGAAATCTGTTCAACATCTTAGATGTCCATACATCAGGGGTTCTCAAACTGGGGGTCGGGACCCCTCAGGGAGTCGCAAGGTCATTACATGGGGGTCAAGAGCTGTCAACCTCCACCCCAAACTCCGCTTTGCCTCCAGCATTTATAATGGTGTTAAATATATTAAACTGTGTGTTTAACTTATTAGGGTCACATTCAGAGGCTTGCCATGTGAAAGGGGTCACCAGTAAAAAAGTTTGAGACCCACTGCCATACATAAATGCAAGGAGTACGGGGAATAAACCGGAAGAACTGGAGGTCTTAATACACAAGCTGAAGAATTGCTAACGATGAATACAAAAGAATAATGCAAGCATGTAGGGATAAAAGCAGCACTGGTGAGGCCTCAGCTGGAGTAGTGTGCAGTTTTGGGCACCACAATTTAAGAAAGATGTGGACAAATAGGATGGAACATATTGGAAAGCAGAGCAACAAAAATTGATAAAAGGATCAGAAAACTGGACCTATGAGAAAGGTTGAAAATACTGAGCATATTCAGTCTCTTTAAAAAGAAGAGAAGGGGGACCTGCTCAAAGTCTTCAAATATGCTAAGGACGGTTATAAAGATGATGGTAATCAATTATTCTCCGTTTCCACTGAAGGTAGGAACAAGGTGTAATTGGCTTGATCTGCAGCAACGGAGATTTAGGTTAGATATTAGGAAAATATTTCTAGCTATAAGGATACTTAAGTACCAGAAAAGATTACCAAGGGAGGTTTTGGACTTCCCATCCCTGGAATCTTTTAAGAATAGGTTGGCCAAACACCTCTCGGGAATGGCTTAGGTATACTCAGTCCTGACTCAACTCAGAGGGGAGGTTAGACTAGATGACCTCTCAAGGGTCCCTTCCAGCCCTACCTTTCAATGATTTTCATTATACCTAATGTATATATTTAATCTAGAATAGAGTTTTGTTATTGCTGCCAGCAAATGCCTTTTGGACAAAATGCAAACCTGAGCACCTGACCATTTGTGGTTATTAAAGATCCCTTAGCCCTTTTTGCAAGATTAGGGAGTGTTATTGGAAGCAGAGAAAGAACTGACAGGAAGGGGATTGCAACGCATGACAGTTCTTTCTCTGCTTCCACAGTTAGGTCTGGTGTCTTGGCCAAATCTCAGCATGGGTAATTACACTCCTCCAATTTACTTGCCCATGGAGTTTCAATTGAATCGCTTATTTTTCATTTCCTCATCCTAAAAACACTGTTTTGTTTTTTTCTAGACCATAATAGCTGCCATGTTCAACCTCAGAGATAGTTGCATGTCAGTGATGGTTGAACTCATCAATATGTACACACAGTCAGTAAAGAACTTTAAGCTGTTTCTGGATAAAATGTGTTTATAACTACAAGGTACTATAACAAGTACAGCACAACATAATGTGTTACATAGAAAGGGCCTGATTCTGTTCTGTACTCTGGTGTAACTCCATCAATTTCAATGTATTTAATGTCAATTCAATAAGCCTTATCTGTACAGTATGTATCTATTTGTGTATTTATTTATTTGTCTGCCTTTTCGCTCATACCCACTACCTTGCTCTCTCACTCACACAAACACTCACGCACACACACACATGCATGCTAAGCATTAAGTTAGAATGACCTCGATTTAAGAAACAGACTTAGTGGGTGGCAATTTTTAAAGTAGCTTAACACAAAACACACAACAGAACTATAAAAAATCCTCTGGTTACACTGTTTGGCACTTAATGGTTTGGATCCATCCCAAAGCCAAGCCACTGAAAAATCCTCCCACTCCAAGGGCTGCACAAGGTGACAAAGCCTCCTCTAAGAAACATAAACTTTACTTGCACTGCTCAGCCTGCCAATTGTTCTCATCTCGTAAATCACAAAGTCTGTGAACGTGCTTGGGGACTAGTATGGGGGAGGAGTTGTGAAAAGTTAAACTGTGGTTGGTGAGGCAGTCACTGGGTATTGGAGTCAGTGTGCTCAATACACGACAGAGCAAGCACCCTTTAAACATTTTGCTCAGCCAGGCAAGCAGCACCAGGAAAAATCATTTTCCAATTAGTCAGCAGGTTTCAGCTTCATTAGCTTCTAGATCAGATTTGCTACCATTCAAAAATGCATCAAGAGACAACGCAGGAAGAATTAAATATCTTTACTGGAATCTGAAGTCTGTAAGGAGGTGAAATTAGATTAGCTCCATGGAAATGGGAAGGGTTTACATTACCAGAGGGGCTCTACCTGTCTCTAGGCTTAACAATGAACAATGCCTTTAGCATATGGCATTACAATGTATTAGTGATCAAGTGTGATTAATTCTAATATATCCTCTTTTGAACCTCAGTGGCTTGTTAGGTGAAGAAAAAAAAATCTGCTGTCCCCAATGTGTCAGGTGAAACTCTCATTTGAGGTAGGACTACCATGTGGAGCTGTGCCTCCATCTGGTGACTTCCTTTTGTGAGATTCAACCAGAAGGTGTTTTAATGAGGGTGGTTTTTTTTTTTTTTTTTTTTTTTGCAGACACCACCTGCCACTGATTTTTCTTTTTAAAAAGGTATAATTGAGGGTTGGTTTTACAGTATGGCTCAAAATCCTAACCTTGGGAATTCATCTAGAAATGCAAATCTGGGTGGGATGTAATAATCCTGAAATGCCATTTTGGTTTAGAGTGAAGTGGTTATACAAATTTGTGGTTGGCTAATTGCAACCAGTTATATGGTAGCTTCCCCCTTTTCAGATGGATTAATACATGTGTCATCTCAAAATTAAATATCTAAGCTGATGGTGACCATATGTCTCCATTCAGTTGCTTGCATATGCAAGAAATAGCAAAAATGCAGTCAGTTCATAGGACTGGGAGGTTTGCATTACTAAGGTATAAATGGTTTTGATTTCATGCACACACACAATCTTATTAAAGCTGAATTCTAAAATGGTTTTATTAAGTAACTGTAGGAATGGGTGAACTGGTTCAGCTAAAATTAAAAAAACAAATCCAATGGGAATCTTCCCTGACGTTCAAGAAAATTAATCTGTTTCCCCTACCACACATCTTCCTGGCAAGTTCTGAGCCTGCTGCTGCTGCCGCCTAGGGGGGAAACTGAATTCATTGGATGCCTCAAATCTAACATGACATGGGACTTCAAGGTGCATGTACATTCTGGATTACTTATCACAGAAACCCCAGAGGCAGCAAGAAAGCACTGGTGCCTGCTGCTCCTTTGGCAAGTGCAATAAAATCTCCTTTCTAAGGGTTGGATTGTGAGCTTAGAGTCAAGCCTGAGTAAGTGAATATCTACACTATCCCAGAAGTGGGGTAGAACCACATTGTGACTCTGAAAGTCAGAATCTCACCCCTGCATCCCCCTTGCTCCAGGATGGACGTATTCCAGCACTGGCAGAGTTTACTTGTCTCTCCCTGCCGAGTCAAGGGCTTAACCAATGCTCCACTCAATCTCCATCCTTGCCCACCTATCTATGCAATTAAGGGAGCTCTGTATAGGTATGTAGCAGGACTGAAGAGTAAGCCCTAGGACAGCTGCTATTAAAAAGGGGCCACATCAAGAAGGGAGGGTGTAGAGCCTCTCCCCCAAGTACAATGCTTCAAGGAGACAGGCTAAGCAGCCTTCCTCAAGTCAAGAAGATGCATAGCTATCATTGGAGTACAATGAGTGGAGCATAACCCTCCTTCCTCAAAGAATGCTGCTACCATCAGATACTGTTCCCCTACAATAAAGATAAATGCTAGGGAGGAAGGGTGGTGAGAGCTGAGTATCCGCAAGAAGTCTGAATAAGCTTCACATACATACCTCATTTGTTTGATACTTAGCCAAATTACCTCTTGAGCAAGGTTGAGCACAAGTGACCAAGTGGAAACCCTGAGCTGAACTGTCTCACAACTACTGGGTATTTGAGTTTAGGGTTTTGGTTCAACACTTCTGGAGGTCAGAACCAGACGCAAAGTATTTGGGTCTGGCAGTCTGGTTCAGAAGCCACTTATGCTTTTTGTTCGTCGCACATTGTTCCAGGAGATTTAAAATAACAAAAAATTAAACATGATGGGCTCACTTTTTTTAAAGTATTTTGTACCTCTGTAACTAATAAAATGATTAAATTAATGTCAGCAGCATATGAAACCACCTGGATATTTGACAAGAACTTCACAGTCACCATCTTATCATAATCTTCTAAAGTTAGGCCATTTTTTAAATGATAATTTCCCTAAATTGGTGAGGTCATACCCACCTCATGATATTCCCAGGGTTTGGGTATTACATTCAATATCTACAGCTATGCAAGAGTTTCATAATGAAACCTGAAACTAAGCAAAATGTGGGTGGTTCCAGGTGTCATTGCCCACTTTGCCTAAAGGTTTGTAAACCTTCTAATGCACTGGGCCCAGCTCCTCAAAGTTGTTTAGACACCTAACTCCCATTGAAATCAACAGAATTTGAGCACCTAAACACCTTTTAGCATCTGGGCCTAGGACTATGTTTCAGCTGAATCTGGGCTTCAGGGGATGCTATGCAAAACCTGGTGGCTTTGGCAGAGTTTTGCTTTAAGATTTTGGATTTGATTAAACCAGAAAATTAAATCAGAATTCAGATGATGCTGAGCTTCACACAACATTAGAATAATTTTACGCAAAGTAATACCTCATACCAGGAGATTAACTCTACCTCCTAACTCAATGAAACAATGGGAAAACTCTGCAAAGGAATACTCGCCTTTTTTCCCTAGTGGCCTAGTCCATTCCTTGAAGTTTTGAAACAGAAATGGGCTAAGTCCTCTAAAAATGAATCATGTGAAGCTCCTGGCTCACAGAACTCCACTACACTTTTACTGTGCAGCTAAATAATTATCATCACAGGCATGCACTGTGCTGCCTTCCTTATGTGTGCATAGTACAAGCTTAGCAAGGACTGCATACAAAATGAGAAGTGCTGTATTGGAATCCTCAAAGGCTCAAAACTCAGCCAAATCAAAACCCATTTTTCTCTGCAACATCTAAAGGTATTTCCTCAGGGACTCTTTCCATGCCAAATGTCCATGGTTAATTCCCAGGCATTCTGAGGGTAGGGCCGTTCAAAGAATGGTTGAAAGAATTTCTTTAGCGGGAGGAAGTGGGGTTTCCACCATCACCATGCTCCTGGTAGTCACAGATGGCTAAGCCACTTCTGCGCTAACTTTCTAGTATTTTATATATCTATATATCTATCCCTCTTTCAGGTAGAGACAAAGGCTAGAAAAATTCAACATGAACTGTGAATGTTTCCGAAAGTTGTGACTAAAAACAGAAGGTTAGAATGGAAAAAGTTCCACAAACTTAACAGGAGCAGTAATTAATACCTCCAGCATAATATATACTTATGTGGCAGATGCCATTTGTTTCATCTGATCTGTGAAGAGAGGTAGAGGGATCAAGCTATAGGTTGTAGCATGGGGATATAATCACTTGATTATGTGCTGCTACTTGGTAGAAGGGATGAGCTGATTACAAATACAAAACCCAAAGCCAAATTCACAGAAGTGACAGGGCCCTTACCAAATCAAAAGCAAATAAGTAAATAAATATGGGACCCATAGGAATCTACGTTGTGTGATACATAGCAGGCATTCCCTTGAAATTCCAGATATTTGAGGCAAATTCATGTCTTATAAAATGGCAACAGTACATAACTTGCTCCCAAAGTCAGTATAATATTAAAGTTTTCATTTAGAAAGCACATGAGGACAAGCATTACTTTGAATAATGTTAGTTTCTGTGGTATGTTGCCCAAAAGGCAAGAATTTGCATAGCTTTAATGCTGGATTTAACTTGAGCCTTCGGTAATAGGAGTTTAGCCAACTACACCATGGAGCAATCCAAATTACTTTCACAAGGCTCGTAATGTGTCATTCATTAAGAGACTCTCTTGGCGTCCAGTGTGGGTGTCCTCTTGCTCTCCCATAGAGCCTGAGGCAATAAAGGAGATGCCAAGCCACTAAAATAGCTGAGCAATAGAAGCCACTGTGGTCACAGGGCTAATGCCAACACCAACGGCATGTACCAACCAAACTGCAGATGTTAACTTTAGCTATGTAACTCAGCATGTGGGCCTTTCAGATTAAATTAGCTGAAAAATTAGAAAAGTTTTCATCCTCTAGCTTGTGTGTCTAAATAGGCCCATAAGTCACAATCACTCTAATTCATCTTTTAATTTTTCTTCATTCCCCACTCCCCCCCACACACCTTTTTAGCAGACTGATTTTTACAGGCTCATGTAGAGTCCAGGGATGTTGTGTCAGGAATAGTCTCCCTTTGGTATGTAAGTACTCTGACAGTGTTGGTAGGTATACATCTCTAGAGATGAGTTACTATGGTCAGTAGTATAAACACAAAATTGAGGCTCAGTGAAATAACTGAACTGCAATCTGCTCTATTAAGTCTTTTTCTACAGACAATTTAGTATTCAAAGGCATACATTGTTTAAGCAGGATGGTGATCCTACCCTTTTCATTTACCTGAGCCACTCGGGACCAGGGTAAATTAGAAGAAACCCCACTGAATTCAATGGGTTTCACCAGGATAAAATCAGTATGCCACCTTTGATACGTTGATTTTTAGTGAGCACACAGGAGAGTAGAGTTTTAACAAATACCTAGTGCTGATTGAATAGTTTGCAACAAACTATTTAGCTGCTTAATTTGGCCTCTTTTCCGGCAAGCAGGTGACAATTTCCTTAAATTCATGTTATTCAAAATTCTCTTTTTTTAAATTTAAAAATTGATTGCAAACAGGTTTTGATTTTTTGCTATTTGATTTGTGCTGATTAGTAAGATAAATCATATAGTATTGGCTCTGTTTCCTGATTGGATGAATGCCCATGCACTGCCAACATGAAGTTTTACTTATGTGAATTCCAAATTTTAATTTCTGCAAATATCTGTGCACGTGACTGATCTTTGCTTTGTAGTCATACCACTAAAACCCAATTTCATGAATACTGATTGAAAGCGAACACGAAAAGGGCATGAGCATAGCAAGAGCAAGTTCATTTTCAAACGATAACAGCTTAGAAAGAGAGGTATATAGTATATATCAGGGCTGAAGTAGAGATAAGCTTTCAAGTGATGAGACCCAAGGATTACACAAGCACATACAGAGATATGTTGTATCTATGGGATAATTTCATGATCCATGTTTACTAGCGAACAACTGTATCCTGGGCTAAATAAACTCCAAAGCTGAATGCCGAGTTGTCTGTCAGACAAGGCTATAGTTATTACTGGATTACCAGACAGCATCCTCGAGTTATTATTATCCTGAACACTGCTCTTCCTCCATCTGTCATGTTCTCTATCACATAGAAAGGCTTAGTTCCTGTAAAAGGGCCAAGTCAATACCCGATCCTCAAGAGAACACAAAGGCCCTGAATTCATGTTCAAACTCACTCCCTTCCTGGAGTGTGGCTTTATTGGTAACTCAGAAATAAGAACACCACAACACAAACCTCTGCCTAACTCTTAAGTTTCCTTCTCAAGCTTGACCCTAAGATTTCTCTCTGGGAACTAATCCAATGGCCACGGGTGGCCAAAATAATGGTGGCGGCTGTAAATCTCCCACTGATCACATTTTCAAAAGTGAAAGACAGGGACTATGATCAGGAGTGGCAGGGATGTGTTTTTCTGGGAGATAAAGATTAGTGGGGAAGTGGAAAAGAAAAGGGTCTCTCCCATCTCCCAGCCCTTCTCCCATTCCAAATGAAAAACTGCGACATTCTACTATAATGGACAGTGTGATGAAAAGAATGTATCCCTCTGTGAGCCCTTTGCTGTTCACTCCTAGTTCCAACCTCTCTTTCTCCAATCCAGGTCTTACCATATTGCCTGCACTACTGTGTCTCCCCCACCACACTTCACCAGTTCACCCATACCTCATTCAACCCTGCTAGCTCAGAAATTCCTCTGGTCCCCTCAGCAAACTCCAGCATAATCCTCACCAGTTCAAAAAACCCCTCACAACCTTATACCCCAGGCTAAGACTTCCCTTTTCGTACCTTCCACAGTTCAGCACTATCTCCTCTCCCATCTGACAACCCCAAGCTCAGAACACACACACAGGCCTACCTCCAATCTCAGAAAACCAATCCACAGGTTCAGAATTCTTCCCCCTTCTACCTGATATGCACCACCACAGTGGAAACCTCTCTCCACTTCCCCACTGAAGCCTGCATTCCCTGCTTTGTGTCTCTTCTCTCTGTGGTCTACAGTCTATTGTGCTGCAGGGACTCCAGTGACTGGAAACTGCAATGACCGTAGCGTCAGTCTTGCTATATTTGGTGTTATTTTAGGTTTCACATAACGTTACAATTCCTGACTTAAAGTTCTCATTTTCCCTTTTTCAAAATGTCTACAATCACCCATTTTTTTCAACGTGAGTGAAGCCAAACTGCCAAGATGGCTACCATTCTCCACCAGCTTTGCAAATGGTAGCAAAACCATCCCTAATAAAGGTGGTCACCTGTTTCCTCTGCTTTCAGTGGGATTGAAGCCAGGCTGGGCTGCCCTCTGGTAAGATGGTTGCCACCCTATGGTTAGACACTTGATAGGAAACTATGAGGAGACAGGGAAGGTGGCCAGTGTAAGGGCAATGTGAAAAGATGAGGGGGGAGGGGGCATGAGAGTGTAGGGGGAGAGTGAATGGGGGTGCAGGAGTGCAGATAGGAAGGGAATGTCAGAGTCATGGGAATAGCAGGCGACAGAGCAAAAATGTGAGAAGTTAGATACTGTAAAGGAAAAGGGATGGAAAATGTGGCAGAATGGAAATGTAGAGGGCAAGTCTTCCAGTCCAATGATTCTAGGATGTAATATTATCAATGAGGCATAACCCCCAAGCTCCTAATGACCTGCTACGCCTGATCTCATCTATCCTAGTTCCCTCCTGCTCTCTTTATATCCTGGGTGGAGCTAAATGGACCTGCCCCCCAGCATGGCACAGCAGTAGTTATCCTGACTGTTAATGGAGAATTTTAGCATCTAAATCTAGGGTGAGTCAGCAGAAGAGCCTAGTCCCTTACAGTCCACCACTTTGTTACCACCAAGAAGAGTAATTTTGTTTTACATTATTATAGTTATTTAAAAAATCCCTCCTGTGCCCTTTGTCCCTCCCAACATATGCAGAAGTGCATCAACCCCTATTAAATATCACTTATAAGATCAACGGCAGGGTTCTGTTGTAGTTTCCTCTTCCCCATTCCCACAATCAGCCCTACTATTATTGAAGTGGGAAGGGAGGGGGGCCAAGCCATCAGGAGTCAGCAACATCAGCAGTCATCAAACCACCTCTTTGTCCCTGTCGGAGCTCCCGCCAGCTACACTGCAGAGCAGTCGAATTCCTACGTAGCCCCTCTTCCACTTCCATGCTTCAGTAAACGCAGAGATGATTGGAGAGAGTGGGCTCGGAGTCACACAGGCCCAAGCCCACCTCAAGCCCACCCTTTTCTCCAATTCACTTTTTAAATTATATGAGGGGAGAAAAAAATCGTTTTAAAGAAATCCAAGAAACATGGTGGAAACCCCCTGCTTTTGTACATTTCAAAATAGAGTAAAACAACAGCCTAGAAAATGCAAAATAGGGAACAATCATGCAGTGGCAGGGAGATGGCTTGGATGATCTACTAGGGCATTTTCCATCTCTAGCTTCTATGAATCTGTTACTGAGGCTTTTCTTCTCTTTTCCTACAATTCATTCCTGCATGAGGAGACGGAAGTTCTGATACAAGCTGGGATCAGCTGATTAATGTTTTTGTATCAAAACATTTCAAAATACTCATAATATTTGTTGGCATGTAGTTTTATCCTACATTGTGTTCAGAAATATATTTGTTAAATTTCCCTTTTGTGCTCTCTCGCTCTCTATATCTGTCTCTGGGTTAATCCTGTCATAGTTCCTGTTCCCCACCTGTCTCAGTGCTGTATCAAGCAGTTTTCTCGCCTCAAAAAGGGGGCTTCCCCAGCTGATCCTGTATATTGTCCCCATATGGCACAGGGAAGCGTTTTCTTGGAGTCAAGTGATAAAGTTGCACTACTGTTTCCAATGGCAGCCATCCAGCACCAACATAAGGTTGAGAATTAGAGTGACAGGACTGTCCAAGTTCTGTTCAGTTGGGCTGCTACATACAGTAGTGCATCTGGAAAGAGTTTTCTCATTGTTGTGCCCCAGGATTGCGGTCGGCCTCAAATTCCTGCAAATGTAACTAAAAAATGTTTGCATTTTAGCCACAATATCCAGCACAAATTATGCTTCTCTATTCATCTCAAGTACTGAAGAGATCCTGACCCCATCAGCAAAACCCAAACCCAGATGGTGAGGGGTTCCATTCTAATGAGAGCCACTCAGTCATCATAAACAAATGTCTCCTCAAACTTGCCATACTGTTTGTGGTATCTTTTTTTTTTTCCTGCTTCCCTAAAATGCCATTGTTTGCAGATTCAGCGCCAAGAAGCTTGTGTTGTTGAGCAATGCCCTCTAAAGATTATTGTGGAGCTGGCCCCTTCATTTGGGAGTGAAATTCACCCCAGGGCAGATGGACACCACAAACTCTGCACTCCACTTAAGCTCTCAAAATAGAGTTTAAGTATGATCTGAGTGGTGCATAGGCCGGATGCCTTTTATTTTTTTTAGGGCTTTGATGTCACTGAGAAGAGTAGTCCGAGACCCTAATTTTTACACATAGCCATTTGGTGAGCATATTAAGGAGTAGCACTCTTTTTTAAAAAAAAAAAAAAAAAAACCATCTCCACAGTTGTCATCCTTGAAAAATTATCTTTAGGAAAAATTCCCTTTCTCTATAAAAATTATATACACTCTTGAGGTCACCTTGAAGAAAAACATTAGTACAGAATCTCTTAGATCTGTCCACACAGTATTTGTACTGATGTAAGTATTTCACTTTGGAGTGTGATTTTCCCCCAAAATAGTTATAATGGTAAATTCCCTAGTGTGGACACAGGTATACTGATATAAAGATGCTTTGTACCCCCATAGCATATGCCCCTTACCACTGGGTCAGATATGGGGGAGGTTGTACCACTTTAACTATACCAGTATAGTTAGAACAGTTGTTCCACCCATGTGCAGACAAGCTCTTGGACATGTTCTTCAGTATTGGAGACTGCCCCAGCAACCTCCCCTCAACTGGGACATCGCCTTCAAAGCTTCAAAGCCAAATATTGTCATCAATATTTTGTATGCTATTTACATGTGTGTGTTTTGGAGAGAAAGGTACTACGCACCAAATCAAATGGCCAGAAGCCAGGCTGAACGACAACAGTGTGTGGCGTGCAATTCAGGAGCTCTGGAAATTAACGTAGCTGGAGTCAGAGAAGTGACAGAATGCTTTAAAGGGCTATATTGTTCCATCCATTCTTAAGCAGGCCTCTCCACTGGATTTACATTTCTTTAGGAAAAGAAATCATTTGATGATTTTTTAAGACTAATCATATGTCCTCTGACTCTATTCAGGACTGTTCACCAGAATGTCCAACTAAATAGTCTGGCAGCGGTGCAAGTAGAGCACCACTGCCAGACGATTTGGGCTAGTGGGGCTATTTATAGCTGGTACGGTGTACCGGAAAGACACAGGAGGAGCAGAACATGGGACAGCCCCCGGCAGCTCCTCCAGTGCGGCTGTAGTGCCCCAAGCCTTCCACGCAGCTGCGTCTCCTGAGTCCTGTCTGGGGTCTGTACAGCAGCCCCACTGGAGGACAAGGCGAGGCTAGGGGCAGTACAGCTGCACTGGAGGAGCTGCCAGCGTGGCCCCATGTTCTGCTCCTTTTACAGTTGCGGTTTCCCGGGAGAGCCCGGGAAACCACAACTGCGAAAGGAGCAGAACGTGCAGCTCCTCGAGCGCGGCTGTTGTACAGTCCCTACCCCTTCTATGCAACTGCATGCCTGCGTCTCCGGTCCGGGGTCTGTACAGCAGGCCCGCCAGAGGACAGGCCTGGGGGCGGTACAGCCGCGATGGACAAGCTGCACGTTCTGCTCCTTTCACCACTGCAGTTTCTGGGAGAGCGTTCCGCGGTTCAGGGCTCTTCCAGGAATAACAGCAGCGAAAGGAGCAGAACCCCACGCCAGCAACCCTCGGATGCGGCTGCACTGCCCCCAGCCTCGCCCTCTGGTGGGGCTCCTGGACAGGCCCCAGACAGGACTCAGGAGACGCAGCTGCGTGGAAGGGCTGCAGCCAATACAGTCGTGCCAGAGGAGCTTCCGGCCTCGGGCCACCCGGCATCCCCAAGGTCTGCTCCTTTCGCCACTGCGAGTCCAGAGATCCCTGCAGTTGAGAAGTCTCTGGCACAGTGGGAGGAGGACAGAGACCCCCTTGCCCCACCCCTCAGGTAATATGGGATGGATCATGGGGAGGAGAGGGGGAGAGCGCAGGGTCCAGGCTGGGGGCGGAGCAGGGTCACGTGAGGGGTTACATGCCCCCCCCCCTTTAGCTGGTGTAGTGTACCACTAAGAAATGAATTCTACTTGCATCACTGTAGTCTGGCCATATGTAGGTAATTTTTGTGGTGTATGGAGCTTTAAGAACTGTGGTGACTATGTGTCATTACTTCAACTTCAAGGTTTTGTACATTCCGTCCATCATAGGTGCTTATATAGCCCCCCCCCCCATCACTGCAGTATCTGATCACCTCACAATTTTCAGTGTATTTACCTCATATCACCCCCGTGAGGTGAGGTATATGCTATTATTTCCATTTTACAGAGGAGGAATGGAGGCACAGCAAAGCCAAGTGATTTGTCCAAGATCATAGGACCTGTGGCAGAGCATAAAATTCAATTCAGAGCTCCAAAGGCCTAGGCTAGTGCCCTGACTACTAGGCCATCATTTCCCTGTGTAGTGGGATGCAGAATTCAAAACATTTAGAAGTAACTGCAGCTGGATCTAGGTTGGAGACAGACCCCAAGGATTTAGTGGCGGCTGAATGTAGCTGGTAAATAAGGCCACAGTCAGTGATTTATTTTTGTTATTTTATGTTGTTGTTCTGATGTAGGCAATCATTGCAGTTAATTAGAATTAGTCAGTTAATTTAAAAAGGTATATTTGCCATACTAAATTATTGAAGACATGAAAAAGTCATTCGCAACAAGGATGGGAAACAAAGGTTTTAATGTACTAACACAGATTCACCAAAGTGATGGCTTCTGAAAGGCCACAGAATTAGCAGAGAGAATCTTTCCTAGCAGATATTCCTATTACTGCAAAAGAGACATCAAACCTAAGACAGAATCTGTATTAGCTAAAGTAATGCAATATACTCTACTTGGCCAAATCATATAGAGTCTGATTTTCAGAAGTGCTGAGCTCCCAAAACTTCATTAGGAGTCCCTGGTTGCTGTGGGAGCTCACGGTCTCTGGAAATCAGACCCAAAGCAGTTGAAAAAGATCATCCCTATACCTAGAAAAATGGGATTGTCAGTGTAGAATGATTGGTTACTGTGGCTTACAAGGACAGAATACCAAGGAGTTGATATGTAGGATGCTGAGAGAATTACACTAATGTCACTAAAGCACAGTGAAAAATGAAATGGGCAGATAAAACTTTTTTGGTGGCCAGACTCAGACAAAGTCAATGTGAACTCTGTAATAATCACCAAAGCAAGCCACAAATTGGTTCACGTCATCCATAGCCATGGGAGATGCTAAGGCTTGGCAAAGACTACACATCGATTTTGCAGAGAAGAATGAGAAAATGTATTTAACAGTGGATGATGTTTATTGCAAGTGGGCAGAAGTGATACCTATGATAAACACTTCTGTCTGCTGTTCAGAGTTTGTTTTTGAGAAATTTCAGATTTTCCTAAATTGAAATTTTCTAAATTGAGTGAAAAACACACAAGGTCAGCTGTTTATCACCGTCAGCTGTGTCAGCAGGATACTTTGTGCAGCTACTTGAAGGGAATTAGAAATACATGAGGCTAGAATACTGTAATATTGTACCGCAAACTTTGATTGCATAAGTCAATATTGCAGGACACAATACTGAAAAACTCCAGCAGCTATTTCTTAAATGTCACTTACAAATCCAATTCAACTTGATTAGACCAGACATAGCAAAAGAACTAGATGAAATACAGCACAGAGTTAGGAAACCCACAACATAAAACTCAAGAATTTTATGCCTAAATCAAAGGGTGTTGGTATGAAATTACAGGGGAGAAAGGAAATGGGGAATAGTAATTGTTAAGAAAAGAATGAGGAACTGTGACATACGTGGTTGATGTAAATTGAGAAATAAAGAACAGAAACCTCATCCAAAGCCATTGTAGACAATGAAAGTCTTTCCACTGGCTTCCATTGACTTTGGCTCAAACCTATATTAGCCAGTTCTTATTAAATGGTTCAGAAAGTAGAAAGGGAATATAAATTGACAGGTAATGTCTAAGAAGGAATTTTTTTCCCCAGGACAACATAGTAACTATGATAATGTAGAAATTGAATTTAAATGTGAAAGTGTTACTGTCCCTCCTCAGAGACAAAATTGAATCAAAGACCTGATGGAAGAGTGGTATGTGGCACTTTCAAAAGTGTGGTGACTGTGTGTGGTTACAGTGTCTTTAAAATCTGAAACACTGTGGGATGCAGAGTTCAAAAATCTTTACAGTTAAAAGCCACTACAGCTGACAATGGAGTGGAGACCAGAGGATACAGTGGGGTTGGATGTGTCTTGTAAATAAGGACCCACTAAGTCAGCTGAGCTCTTTTTTCACTTTATTTTTCTTATTGCTATTCTGAATCAATTAGTCATCATAGTTAAATAAAAATGGAACACTCTGTTTCAGAGGGCAAATTTTGTTTTACAGGTACTTTATTTAAGGTTTGACTGAACATCTTCCAAAGTGCTCATATTGCATATATTTATTCTGAAGTGTTGTATGATCGATGGACATACATTTCTGCCCTTGCACAATAGCCATGTTATAGCAGAAGAAATACAGAATAAACCAAAAACTTCTGTAACAACAGCTGTTGTGGGATGCATTGCCACTGCACTTGACAAATAAAAAACCTTATATTTGCCCTTCTGTTTCATACAAATAAAGGGCACCAAAAAATCTGTAAGACAAATAAGATTCTGATACAAGAAACAGGAAGCACCTTAGTATTTTACATAAAAAGTGGGAAATCTGTAGTCTAATTTCAAAGTGCTGCTTGCACTCTCCCAAGTTCAGACTGCAGGTATAATTAGTCTTAATCAATACAGCAAATAGTGCAAACAGAGGGGTTTGCAACTGCCATTATATTATGTTTTGCTAACCAAAAGCAGAGTGAAAAAGGTGCATAGAGAAAATAATTGCACATTCTCCCCACACCACCACATTCTCAGTTGCTTTATTAATCTCAGATCCAGTGACCCCACGGAACAACAGATTACAACCAAGATGGTGGCATTTTTGGAGCTTTCATCCTCCATTTGGCTGTGATCCATTGGCCTTAGGAGAGGAGATAAGAATTTACATTTCTTATCAGTCACCAGATGGCTTTTAAAACCAGAGGCTGTCTGCTAGGACTTAAGTTAATGAACAAAAGTGCTTTTATGAAATACTATGTATAGTCAGATGTGGCTCTGGTTATTCAAGACGGTGGAAGAGAATATATCCCACAGTATTTAAACAACTTAATCTAGCAATTGTATAACATTTATGACTCATTTTCCATAAGCACTGTAACTACATGAACAAAAATGGATTTAAGTACAGTGTTTGTAAAGCTCTTGGAATTGTGCAGAGTTTAGGTTTAAATAGAATTTTAGTGCTTTGCAGTGGATGTTGATACAGAATTTTATGACTGGAAAATGTTTTTAAAGAGAATTAAAGCCAATAGTTTATTATATCTCTTTTTCACATAAAGAAACCCTGACTGTATTTTTTATAATCACTAAAAAGATGTGCAATACCTGTTTCTGGAAGACAATACCACAAATCTTGTAATTAAGTAATAAATCTTCAAAAATGTTTCATTTTGTAGAAATAATAAGCATTATACTGGCAATTCAAAACAGGACAAAATCCTAACAACAATTGGTGCCGTACTGAAGGCCAACAGAATGAATGAAAGAATAACAGAAACATTTTCTGATGCAGTGTTGGTGAAATTTGTTAAGACCATATGTTAGTCATATCGAGGGAGGCATGGTTTGACTTTATGAATTTTGGAATTCTCCGAGCAAACTTTCAAACTCTGATGTCTCTCAGATTTGTTGGGCTGCTCATGTAGACTGTGGGTGGAAGTTAAAGGAAAAGTAGAGGAACTGATAGCAGAAATAAAAGTTGCTTTACATTAAGTTTGCAATCACCTTCTATTAGAAACCCTACTGTTAGCTCCTTTATAAGTGTAGCAAATAAAATTGCCTTGGCATGGAAGCTACTAGGTGTACTCTGAAAGCAAAGCATAATTTTTCTGCGAAGTTTGAAGAAGTTTAGTCAAATTCTTTTTGGATTCTGGTTATTACCCTGATTTGAAATTGTGGTCTCTCTGTCTCTCTAGCAAAAAAAAAAAAAAAAAAAAAAAAAGCGCTTGCAACTATACCTTCAAACTTTCCATATACTTACATTTCCTTAAAATGTGTGTGTAAACTAGCTTTGAAACCAAGTTGCAACTAAACACAAGTTATTCATGACTATTGCATTTAATTGTAACAGTTACAGACTTACCTTAGCAGTTTGCTCTCTAATGGCTAGTTGTATCTCAAAAAGAGAACATAGGCTTCTTCCACTCTCTACCCATGTAACAGGGTTTCCCCTTAGCTTAAGTAGAGACCCATGTGTTTTTAGACTGTAGTGCTGGGATTCTGGAATTCCAAGGACAAAATAAAATGGTAAAAAGTAGCCTCCATGCCTGCAGATCTTCCATATGCCAGCAGCCACTGAGCCTGGTTCTGTATGGACTACACTTCTGATTTAAGCTTCTGAAATCTGTACACATTTTCAAATTAGAGTAAGATTAAAAATGAGTGTAAAAGTAGGAAAAATAAACACATTTTTTCCTTTACTACAGAAGGATATTCAACTAACAAATGCTTTTTATGGTGAAAATCAAATGTATCAAAAAGCATTTTTAATCATCCTTTATTTGTATTTCTTTGAACATTTTTGCATCAAAACACTCCAGGTCTAGAACTATTGTGTAATAATTCATGCCTAAACACTGCAATGGTGTTTGGCTTTCAGCTCTGTGCTGAATAGCACATCAGGAAATATGGCTCATAATTCACTTCTTGTTGCTGAATTTACTTCCATATCATGGTAAAACTTTTTGCATCAGCAAATGTGATCCCAATAAAATGACATAAAATGTTACAACCATTTCTATTATATGCATAGAAAGAGGGTAAGATAATGATATTCCTATCGTTAAACTACAGAAAAAAATTCCAAAAGTAAATGCTGATTGAGCGAGGTTAACTTATCTTGTGTATTCTATGCTACTGTATATGTTAATAAAGTTGTGTGTGTTCTTTACATTCAGTAATGGGAAAAGGAATATGACATGCATACAGCGTGGCTGCACTAATGTTGCCAGAGCAACCCAAATTTGGGGAATTTCCTGACTTTTGAGCACTTGAGCTCACAACCTTATCATTGTATTCCCTACTCCAGCCCCTCATCTCTCCCCAATTCATCACCTAGAGTTTATTCTCTCTGTCATTGAAATACTGACAATCTGGAGGTAATCAGTTTCCACATCTTGCATGAGAGCTATAACCTGTTGCTTCATTGTTATTTGCTGGTTCAGTTTGCACACCTCCGCTGCCTTTTCCTACAGAGCTTTCACATTTCTTTCTTTGCAGCTAGTCTCCATACACACCTATTGTATCAAGCTTTACTGACAGAACCGGTCCATCCTTTGAATCAGTAATTGCACAAGCAGGATCCAATTCTGCAGCCCTTTATCAGATAAAGCTGGTGGAAGAGGCCATTAACTAGTTTCCCGTGCATATCCAGAGTATCTGTGTTTAAGACTCAAATCCTGGGGAGCAGCACGTAGCCTGAGAACCAAGCTGTGCACTGCTTTGCTACACCAGAGTGGGGGGAAGGCATTCTTTCCCAGTGGGGAATAGGAATCTGCTCCACAGCCATTACTTCAGCAACCTTCACTGTCCCAACCTCCTATGCGGAGAAAAGAATGGGAGGATACTTTTAGCAGTGGATCTTCTCTCCACCTGGACCCACCACTCACATATCCAAGTCCCACTTGCCTCTGTGCATGGATGTGCAGGGAACCCTCGCACAGCTGAGCACATCATGGAGACGGTGGGCATCACTCTCCACAATCTTGCCCTAGAGCCATTATGGGAGGGAACCCCAGATCTGTAAAGGCAGGACTTGCCCTGAGGGGCACAACTGTAGTCCTAAGGAAATGTTCTACTGGACAGGCTCTGATGCAAGTTTCAACCTATTCTATTTTTGTTAGGTGTTAAACCATTTCATTTTAAAACATGCAAAAAGCACTTCATCAATGGAGACTATGATCCATGCCAGGCTTCAAGCTTCAGGCTATTTTGCTATAGCCCTGGCTAAAGTGTGGTTAGGATATCTTCACATGAAAGCAAGAATATATTTTCACCCTCCCCACAGTCCAGAATGGCTGAAGAGATACTGCTCAATTTTTTTTTTAATTCAGCTTAGAGCAGACATGAAATCTGGACAATTTCAGTTCAAAAGACGAATGTTCCAGAAAATTATGAACATGTGAAAACAGACAGTTGTAAGTGAAGTTGTTTTGCAACATTAAGCTTTATAGAGTACATGAGGGTATGTGGAGTGGGGAGTCAGAAAAGGATTTTGTCTTTAATTCTGCATGTGGGGAGACCCCTGCCCTGACTTCAGTGGGGCTCTGCACAGAATCAGTTTCAGAATCAGGACCAGAATCCTTATATCATCACACACCAAAATATGTTCTCGCAGGCTTGGGACCTCTGTTGGCATTCATGTGGTATGGCTATTATCCGTGACCAATCAAGTTATGAGGGCCATTCCAAATGCATGGCTAATTTTACTTTATATCATTATGCTCCATCGCACGCTTTGTTTAAGTACTAATTTAGAGAAAAGTATTTATAGGAAATTCTTCTGAATATTTTAATGGTGTTTTATTTTCATATTCCTGTGCCTGTAAAACCAAGCTTCCATATTTAAAGCCTGGGGGTGCCAGAAAAAGTGAATCAATTTTTAAAACTTATAAAAAGATCAAAAATAGCTTTTCTGTATACCATCAGCTTGATTTTAAACATCAGTATCTCATGAAACACCAACCAACAAATGCTACATAGTCACAGAGTGTGTCACTCACCGGACTGGCGCCTCCTCCAGGTTGCTCTGGAGATTAGCTCGAGGTTGACACCCCTGTCTGCAGTCTACACACCATCACTCCTTCTCTGCAGTCTACCAGCAGCCCTTCTCACAGCATCAGAATCCTCAGTGTCCTCTTCAAGGCTCAGTCCTGTGGTCATGTCACTTTCTGTGTTTCCTCCTTCTGGGGGAGGTTTAGCTCCTCAGCCATTTCCACAGTGGGGAGTGGGCACCTTTCTTCTTTCATCTTTAAAAAATGAAAAACTGACTGACTAAACCCAAAAAATATCCCTGAGAGGGCAGAGAGAAAGAAAAGCCAATGAGGAAAACATTGAGGACAATCTGAGCTTGCTGCACTTCAGTAGCTAGAAGAAAGTGGAGAGCTTGGTGCATCTTTGGTGGCTAGAAGGAGGAAAATGGCTGTTGGATTACTCCCCCTTTTATACCCTCAGATTCCTCTACAAGGAGAGGTTAAGGGATAGACAAGTATCCCCATCAGATGTTGCTTTTTAAGAGATTTCATGGCTTGATGCCAAGGCGTGCCAATTCCATAAATTGAAAATGCAGAGGCAACACTCTCAAACAACAACATTATTAGAACCCTCACATTGGGGGCAACTCCACTTTCTACCCTGTACCCCATGTACTATGACTATATTGATTGCATATGATACATGTACACACACACACACACACTGTACATACATATAGTAGCTATGTGTGTAATACACACAAGATGATACTCCTTAAAGAATTACCAAAGTTCCAAAATTGCTAAACTGGTGATTGTTTGGGTAATTTTAGTAGTAGAAGAATAACTTTCTGGAATCTGAACAAATAAAGGATGGCTTTTCTGCCCCATCCTCATGCACGTTCGAACTTGAACACATCTGCCACCCCAGTTTTTCTTTTAAAAAACCTGTTTTAAGTCCTGCAGGTGTGACTCCTGGGGATAGAACATCTGTGATTCACAGGAGAAAATGGAGAGGAATATATGCAAAGCTAGCAGATGATATCAGCTGCTAGCATGTAACAACCATTGCACTGCTTTGCAAAGCTTCACAAATTCACAAATTATAAATATGCAGCTTAGAGACCAGTAAATTTTTCCAGCTGCACATTCCTAGCTTCTGCAATCTAATCTGGACATTTGCTAACTGCACAAACTGTTTCCTATACATTGAGAATTATTCTACAGACTACCAGCATGTTCTTCATTTACTGTTTGATATGATCTCCAAACCAGAGAGAATTCTTTGGTATTTAGACAAGAGAGTGCCAATAGTCTTCCTTATCAAAAAGATTTTAAAATTAAACTTAAAAAAGATTAACAAGCTTTGATAGTGTTACCTATATTGTAAAACAAACTGTAAATTACTGTACAAGAGCCAAAAATCTGCTGTTGGTTACACCCATGCAATCTTTTAGCATATTCAACACTTCTAACTCAGCCGAAAATCATGTTGGTGTCAATGGGACAGAGCCTGAAGCCCTTCCTCGGGCAAAATGGCTATTAACTTCATTATGTTCTGCGTGAAGAATGCTGCAAAATGTATAACTCATGTATATCTCATTAAGTGATATGGCCAAAATTTAGACACCTAAATAAAATGATCTGATTTTCAGAAGTACTGAGTACCCAGAACTGCCACTGAAGTTAAAGTTAAGCACTTTTTGAAAAATCTGGTCACTTTTATTTAGGTTTCTATGTTTTAGTGTTAGGATGAGATTTTCAAAATAACCTAACTGATTTAGGAGTACAAGTTCCACTGAAAATCAGTGGGATTTGTGCCTCTATAGCACTTAATTGCTTTGGAAAATCCCACCCTTAAGCATTTAACTTTAGATACTCATTTTTGAAATGCTTGGCCTATAATAACCTACAGTGATAAACATTTAAAAAGTCAACAGTGGCCTTCAAGATATCACAATTATTCTTTTTTTTTTTTTTTATAAAATTAGGGAACATTGCAATGCCCAAGATATTACAGTGTGATAACTTCTGGTAACTGCTGATAAATGGTAACCATTACATCAATAATCAGACTTTCAGAACTGATTACGTATATTTCATGCCCTGTAGAGTGCTGCAGTAAATATATTAGACATTAATATTTAATCCTCATCTTATTTTTAACTTGAAACTTAATTTAAGTAATAGAAAATATACAAATGGTGTTGGAAACCTAACTTCCGGTAAATTAATATCTGTAACAGTGCTGAGTATCTAGGAAATAATTCTAATTTAAAAAGAGGTATTAAAAGATTGTCATTTAAAAAAAAAATCTTTTCTGGAAGTGGATGTAATTCCACTGTAGCCAGATGAATTTGGCCTTAAAAGTACTACATGGTTAATTATCTATTTTCTTAGCTCCTATTTTGTCATTTTATGGAATTCAAGAAAGTGTCTTGCAATTATTATGCATGATGGCCAAAGCTCCTTTTTCGTAGTAAAATAGCAAATCTTAGTTTTTTTCTGCACACCGCTTCTGAATTGTGCATAATCTTTGGATGGGACGATATCAAGGAAGCCTACAAGAATTATACTGCTAAGAGGTCCCACTGAAGAGAGAAAAGACACCCTTTTGGGAAAGATGAAGAGCACTGCAGTACCATGTGCTTCAGTTTTTGTAGTAGCTAGCCACAAAATACAAAAACGTTCAGCAAGCTTTCCCAGCCCTTTTCATCTGAATACAGCCACATCTCTCCATTCTTTGCAAATTGCACCCAGATTCTTAGGCTTAGGCAGCCACTGATGTGGCAAAATATAAATGACTCCAAGTGCTGATTTCAGGTGGCAGAAAATGACTGCTACTGAAAGCTGACTAATTTGCCATCCATTTTCTGTAATAAATTGAAGTCTGCTGCTTATCTGTGGTAGCATACATAGTACTTTGACTTTACCTTAACTCTTAACATATTTCTTCAGAGGACACCTCCTGTTGGGGAATCTGTGGATCTTCTGCACACATCCATTTGGTAATGGAAATTGGCAATGTAGCATATGAAGGCCATTGGGGCTACTCACATGCTTGAAGTTATGCCTGGGATTAAGTAATTTTCTGCATCCAGGCTAGAATGCTCAGAATAGGCAGTTTCATGGAATTCAATGGAATTATCCATGTCACTAACTGTTCCCCAGTGTGAATAAGGGGTTTGCAATAGTGCACAACGTACTATAATTACAGTGTAACACTGACATGCATCTGAAGAAGTGAGGTTTTTACTCACGAAAGCTTATGCCCAAATAAATCTGTTAGTCTTTAAGGTGCCACCAGACTCCTTGTTGTTTTTGTAGATACAGACTAACACGGCTACCCCCTGATACTTGACATGCAATATGAATCCCATAATATATCAATGTTGCTTCATGAAAAATCAATAGTAACGGATAACTTTTATAATGTCAGTATTGATAGTGTTATACATTTTTTTAATGTGGTGAACTAATTCAGACTATTCTGAGAAGGCGTACATTCTCCGACAGTTCTGATGCTCCTCCATCTTTGTGTTTATTCAAAACTACATTCATTCTGCTTTAAGTTTAGGAAGTTTTAAGGGCTTGTCTGCATGGTGCGGCGGTGTGCCTAAAGGGCTGTGAATTCTAAAATGCACCAACATACTGTACACTGACTCCCCAGTAAACCTTATGGGCACACATTAGAAGCTCCCTAATATGAACAAACATGTTGGTGCACTTTAGAATTCGCGTTGTTCTCGGACGCATTGCCACACCGTCTAGACAAGCTCTGCGTTTATAAAATCAATGGCTCCCATTTGCCTCGACTTAATGTAGGAGTTGGACCTTAGCACTCATCTGAAATCCAACCTTTCCTCGCTTTAAAAATCCTCCTATGCTTTTTTTGACCCCATGAATTACAAGAAGCTCCACATTAGCATATGATAAGGCTGTGACAGTTTTAAACAGATTACTTTCACTAACACTAATAAGCGTGTGCTGATCAAGAAAAAAAATATACCTCCTAGTTGTGAACATCCCAAGAATGCATCTTCTCTGATTGAGGTGAAGACTTGAAATATTTCTGCTATCACTTGCGGTCAAAAGAAAACCTTCCAGAACAGGGATACATTTCCACTCTACATTGCTATTTATTTAGCAGTCCTATATTATAGGACATTATACCAACTTTTGTTATGGTTATTGTATTTGTAACAACAGTTTTATATCATCAAACTAAACCCAAGTTTGTTTGGGTTGTAGTTTTTTCTGTTTGCTTAAAATATTTTAAATATGAGTCAAACAGATCATAGGTACTGTGCAATTTGCGCATAAAGAAAAACAGTTCAACTGAGAAAAAAATCCCAGAGCAGAGCTGAAGTGGAGTCCCACTGCCAGTGGTCTCCCAGGAAACAGAAATGACAGTTTTTTGGGTTAAGAGTCTCCCACAGCATTGACACTGATGGGTGAATTTCACCCAAGATGTACATTTCAATTCTGAAATTGCACCCTTCATTGACATTAATTACGCTCTTAATATGGGCCCAAGTGTTATTTGGGAAGCTTTAAAAACCACATGTAATATGTAGTGGCTAAAAGTGCGGTTATGGTTAGAAAATGACTATGTGAAACTGCCATCTTTTAAGTCAACAGATTTTCTCACTGTGAGCATTCTGACTCGTACTGCTTTGTGTTCTGATCATAGTATGTTTTACTGCTTTTTTTACTATTGTTAATCCTGCCATGCCAATCCAGCTATGGGAGAGTGAGCTGGATTCTAGTTAATTCATCAGTTGCAGAATGCTTAATTTAGTTTCAACTGCAAAATACATTATTGAGATGCATGAATAAACTAGAGAAAACACCAATTGACTTTCAGATCCCAGGTTGAGTTTCCAGAGATGAAAGTTAGGGGGAAAATTGTTTTAAATTGAGCAAATTTGATCTGAAAGTCAACAAGGAACTGATATGGAAGCCAACATAGCATCTTTGCAAAGTTTAACTGCACTTCACATTTGTATGATGTTATCAGCTCTTACAGAAGAAAGACAGAACACTACAATTTGAAGTCTTAGCATGTAAGAATTTATATTAGTATGCCATGGAACAGGCACTGTACTCTTCTTCTGATTCACTGTGTGATCTTGGGCAAGTCACTTAAGGTATCCCAAAGTGAGCGCACACACAAAATTTCTAATCACTCTTGAAAATGTTGGCCTTGAATTCTGTACACCTCAGTTTCCCCATCTGTAAAACAGATGATCTCTTTGTCCTTTGTAAAGTGCTTATGGACAAAATAAGCAACATATACTGACCTTAAACATTTATTTTTAGTTTTAAAGACATTACAGCTTTCAGACCCATTTGCTGTACTTAAAACGGAGAATACTGCTAGAAGCAGTGAGATCTCCAGAAGCAGAATGAACTTTTTAAGCACACCTACTGTAAGTGCTAACTATATAAAGGTGAGTAAAACAGACAGGTTTTCAATACAAGATGCATCCCATCATTTTAGATTCTGTAAGCATACATTCTGCTGATCTGGGATCTTTAACAGTTTGTTAATTTAAACAATTTTTGGGAAGTTTTGGGTCACCTTTATAACAGAACTCCACCCTTAGGAAACCTTAATACATGAATGCATATACAGTTGTTGACCCAAAAGAGGCAAACATTTGCCTTGTTCTGATATTGACTTTAATACGATAAGGTGAGATGTTTCCCTGTTCCTACAATGAAACATTGTGGCAAGGTGACCTCAGTGCTCTACTGTAAATGTTTACATTTAGTAACTGCTAGAGCTGTGTTAATTCTGCAAAACATTTTCTGCGAATATTATCAGATCATATGTTAAAAGAAATTTACCTCAGCTATACTCATGCCCCTTTTGTGTGTGTTATCCATGTGACTGAGTTTTACTGGCACTAATATTCACAGAAAGTGAATTTCAGCATTGCCTGCATATCTACTTACACAACAGGAATCTTAAATTTATATGCAATGTGCATGAGTGTTCATACTTATTCAAGTGTTTCTGTATACATCCAATTAATAAGGAAACCAACAGAGTAGTGCAGAAGGAAAGCCATCCTTGCAAGATTGCTTCTGCAGATCAAGTTTCTCCATAGAAAGGGGCAATCAGGCCCTATGGGTGTGTAAAGTGTATAAACACTACCAGCTTTCCAGTCTGCCATCCAAAAGAGGCCTAGGATGGTATATATAGATCTACAGCATCCAACTGATTAATTATTGCTTGAAAGGACAGGAGTACAGAAATTCTGAGTTAATGAAACTGCTACACCAACAGCTCATCAAACTATTACTCTAAGTTACTGCAGAGGTCTTTTAAGGGTATACAACCCCGTGTACAGGAGTTTAGTTGCATGGGATTCCCATTGATATCAGTGGGGTATCACTCAACAAAACAGTGATTACCAAGGGTTAATGCCTCAAACAGTGCTTTGATGGATTTCACTTTGAATTTGCCTTGCTTTTGTCAAATGGAATTACATTCTTGTTGCATATTTATTTTACTCCTGACATACTAATCTATGCCTACCCTGACCACATATTGGGCCAAATGTATTCCTGGTGTCACTTCACTGGTGTCATTGAGGTTACATCAGAATTTGGCTTATTGGATTTAGGTAGAAGATTTATTTCTTAAATGTCCTCTCTCGAAAAATATGCAATAAATAAATAAATAAATAAATACAATTTCATCTGTCAAAATCAGTAAAAATAAAATTCCTCGGGTTACTTTTGTGAGTTCTCCAACAATGAAAGCATTTCTGTGCTGGCTAATTTTTTTTAAAATCACATCAAAAAGCCATATACAATAAAACCTTCATTTCACTGCAAAAATCTGTTTTCCCAACAAAGATAGGGAAGCAATTTTTTCTTGTGAAAATTCTCAATTTGGCTAGTGGCTGGTACATAAAACAAAAAAAAAAAATTGCAAAAGACCTAACTTGCAAATGCATGTGAATCAAACGTTGGTCACTTTGCACAGCTCTAATCTCTCAACACTGCTGTGCTCAGATTTCAAACTCCATTGTAGTCAAATATTACCTCCCTTGCACACACACTGCATGTGCCTCTCCGTAAAACAAAGTCATTGGTTTCTAAAGCAAAGCCATTTTGAGTGAGAGTCAGATGTACATGTGGTCAAATTTTAGCATGTTTTGTACCTTTGAAAGCTGTGTCAGAAATTTTGCTATCAAAAGACAAAAGGGGTAATGAGCAGACCTCAGTTTGTGAAGCACAGAATGACACATTCATTCAGTTTATGAAAAAAGAGGAGAAAGTGTTCTCTGGCAGATAGAACCCTGTGAACCTCCTTAATACCATATAGCAAGAGTACAGAGCATGCCATATGAGCCTCGCTGGGGAAATTCAAATAAGGAGCTCTAGCAGTGTAACGTGATTTGGCAAGAGCTGGATATGAATGCGGTTGTGAGGTCCCCACAAGCAACATATGCTTTTACTAAGCTGCAGTATTCCTTTCTTTCACAGTCTGAGCTTTTAAACCATTACTTTATATTTTCTAAGATTATATAGTTCTAAGCCAAACCAAAGTTGTTAACTCTGGATAAAACCATCATATTATGAAATTAGAGTTCATCCTGAGGAAGATAGAAAAAGAGGATATTTAAATCTGACCTCTAGAAAAAAAGGGAAGAAGGAGAAAAGTAAGATGGGGGTGGAGAGGGAGAAACAGACGTCTGCTTATGATTATGAGGTGAACTTTGAACTTTTCCTATTGTTCTGGCCAAGGATTTTTGAAAGTTAATGGGAAAAAAATCTGCTAAGGTATTTTAAAGGGTGGACTGGAATATACAATCCTTTCCCTTACTTTGTGGTTGAGAATAATGTGCATTTAAAAATTATAAGAAAAAAATTCCTTCCAGATATAACTATTTTGAAACATGTCTCAAAACAAGAGTTCCCCGTCTGGCATTTGAAAACAAAGAACTTTCTTTAATCTCTTCAGTTTCCCACCTGATGAGTGGGATGACGGTGCCGTCCGGTGAAGTTCAGACATGTCCTCAAATTGGTCCACATTTTTTCATTTCCTGTTTTCTTCGTCAGGTGGAAGCTGACAGCCTTTCCTTTTTAAAATAAGATTAATTTTAACCGTGTAAATAATATCAGCTCTTAGGTTTTTTATTCATACCCGTTCAGAAACATGCCACGACAGGAGAGGCCTCTTTAAGCTGCTAGTATTACTGCAAAACCAGCAGAACAGTAACACTACCTCCATTTTCCTTTCCAGTGAAAATATCAACCACAGCTTTTATTCTTTAGCAGAGGGATAATATGCTGAAATGATGTACCCGAGTCTGATCACCTGAAATTAAGACTGTTTCAGGAATAAGTGTCATGGGTCTTAAATGATGATCTGGGGCAGGTTTGGACATAGGATAAGCAGACAACCCCCGGAATGGACTGGGACCAGTGTGCTCCCTATGGCACCTGTACAGTCTTGTAAAAAGCAACAGAGAGTCCTGTGGCACCTTTAAGACTAACAGATGTATTGGAGCATAAGCTTTCGTGGGTGAATGCCCACTTCGTCGGATTCACCCACGAAAGCTTATGCTCCAATACATCTGTTAGTCTTAAAGGTGCCACAGAACTCTGTTGCTTTTTACAGACCCAGACTAACATGGCTACCCCTCTGTTACTGTACAGTCTTGCACTCACTGTGGTCACTAACCCACTGGCCAGTCCTGGATCACTCTTCTCCAGCTGTGGAGTTGACGCCTGCTAGTCCCTTCCTGGCCCTGAAAGAAATGCCCCTGTTTCTGCTCAGTCATGTGTGGCACTCCTGAGTCCTTTGTATTGCTTGTTTCGGCACCTCTTCTGACACATTGCCAAACCTGGTCCCACTGATTCTAGAGAGCATTTAGGAACTGTAGACAACTAAGCAGAAATAGGGACATATTTTAGAAAAAAAATAATGACAGAGATGGGACTAGGTAGTTTGGTAGGAGGAAAGGAGCAGGCAGTGATGTAAGAAGGGCATCAGATTCAGTCTTTGCCTAGGATGCTGATACACTTATGGGCAGCCCCGAGTGGAATCTAAATAAAAACAGAAAACTTCCATATGGTAGCATTCTGCACAGTCTCACACTGTCGTTCTTTTGAAATGAAAGAGAAGCCAGACACTATGAAGACAATATGACTGAATCTTGATGTATCCAGTATCTGCTAGCACAACCGTGGTAATGTTCTTGCAAAGAAGGGACTGGTGTAAGCAATGATATGGCAGATAGCATCCCCCTCGTGAAGACATGATGGAATGGGTAGCAAGCTCCTCATCATCACACCAGGGTGAGAGGTAACCAGCTCTGTGTGAATTTAGTTATGTTTTAGTCAATTAGAATACTACCCATGTACTGATGAACCAGCTGTTTCCCCAACTGGACATAAGATCAAAGAGAAAGATCTAGATAATGATTACAAAGCCTGTAGGTTTGAAACACTGGAAATAGAACTTTTTTGGTAGGAAGGAGTTGCCTAAAAACAAATCATTTTAAAGGGGCTGTCACCACTACACAGAGAACTATTACATACAAGAAGTCCATCCCAGTGCCCTAGTCAGCACTGAATTTGGAGGATCACTTTGAAGCACAGCGGTCTGAAAAGCCACCGAAGGTAGCACTTTGCCCTCTATTCACCATTCATAATAATGGAGGTGTTAACATCCAACTCTATTGCGACCCACTAGATGCTTCCATTTTAAAAATCCCCAGAACAAACACCCAACTGGAATCTTGGCAGTTCAATCTTAATAACCATGAGGGTCCAGTTTGTGCATTTGATTAAAAGCCCATGATGGACAACACACAAACTATGTGTTTGTATTTCCATATATATAACCAGATATAGGCCTAAATATAAAAACCTGTACCTGAACACTCCTAAATGTTGGGAAACTTCAGATCCACATCTGGATCCAAGCTGGCCTCTTTCTCTACAATGAGCCTAAGCAAGACCTTGAATCCAAACACCCCAAGCTTTGGGAAAGTTCAGATCTGAGTCCAAAACTGGCAGCTTATATTCATCTCCATTTATAATGCGCATACCTATCACATAGCCTGTGGGTGCACTTATCACTTTAAAAACAAAATTAATTAACACAGATGCAATGAACTGCCAACAATTAACAGTGAACAACAATCCCCAAATTAAATGCCAACAATCACTAAGAATTGGGGGAGTGAAAACCACAATCAACAAGTCATTTAGACAGGAGACACTTTCCCTGAAAACTCATGCTTTGCTTAACAGCTGGGGAAATAAATGGGTATTGCACTGTGCCCTCACAGTCAGCCAACTCAGGGAAATGATGTGTTATGGAAGCAGACGATTCAAGTAAATAAATCCTCAAAAACCCTATCTGTAAAATTTTGAGCTGCTGCTTCTAACCCTTTAAGTTTAATAGTTATTAGTTCAGCTGATGTGCAAGTTAGCTAACCCAACCCTGCCCTCCTTGTACAGGCAAATGGTAAAACAGAAGTGGATATTGTATCTCTACACATTTTTCATTCCTTCTACAGGTGTGGGTTGCTCCCTAGTTACTGGTCAGGGATATTAGAAGAGGGACAGATTAACTCAAACATGATTAGAGACCAAGATTTTCCCTGCATTGTCCTCAATAACCATAGCTGGTGAAGAAAAATGCACAGAGAATACAATCAGAGCTGATGCTGCAGACTAGCCTCTTTAATCTGATACATTGCTGAAATTGTTCAAGAGAAGTTCATCCATGGGAAAATATAGCTCCTGTAATGCTGCCAAGCTCAGTAAAACCAGAGCAATGATCTGTACAGCAAGTTGTAGATTTACACATTGAAAGGACAGTATTAAAGTATTTTGCATATTGTTTTTCTCTCCATTGCTTGTAAAGTCCTGTAATAATATTTCTTGCCTTTTATTGTCATATCCTTTTCTACATAGCATACCCATTATAAACTCCACATGGAAGATGTACAGAACATGCTTTTTTTTTTTTTTTTTTTACTGTCTTCATTATCAGTCAGAATCATCATGTTGATTTCAACAACAGCATGGAAATAGCATGTTAATTAACTGATACAGTGGTCTGAGCCTGATACTGAGGGATCATATGAGCAGAGTACTATTCCTAGCTTTAAAGACTGTTTCACTGTGTGACCTTGGGCAAACCACACACTCAGCTAAATGAGTTTCCCCATCTATAAAATGGGTTAATACTACTTACCTATGTCACAGGGGTGTTTTGAGGTTTAATTCAGTAATGCTTATCAAGTGTTTTGAGATTCTCAGCTACAAGGGGTGTAGATGTATTTCAGATAACTGCTGCAAAGGCCAAAGTAGCTTGCTTGACAATTAGGGAGTGTAGTTTGTTTTTCATTTTTTGTTTTTTAATTTGTATGTTTTTATAAACCACATTTAGAATCAGAGAACATTCCCCACCAGATTGGACATTGTATAAGACACTGTAGGACTTCCTGTGCCTCCAAAAAATTCCTTGCAGCACTCATACCAAAGTTTCTGAAATAAAATTAAAAACAGCGTGTCCAATATTATTCACTTTGAACAATTTATCTGACAAATTTCTGCAATTGTATAATCAATCAGCCAACTCTACACAATATGCAACTCGCTAATTTTGATCAGTTTTCCCTTTCTTGCCCTTTCTAGCTTCCTATATTAACGTGAGGTCTGTGAAGATATATATATTGTTTTTTTTTTTAAATCTGTAGCAAGAGAGTGGGTGGGGAAGATTCTGGGCCAAAGCTATAGAGTGAAGCAGAGAAAGAGGTAGAGTAGATTTATGAAGAATCTATTTTTCTTATTCTCATAAAGTTCTTTGTTTGGTGTTAGACAAAAGCAATTCTTTCTTTGATTTTTTACTATTGTTATATGGCAACTTTCTCATCCCTTCCTCTTGCACAAAACTGGCAAGCCTTTGCAGGATTAGATTCTTGAGATGAAGAATACTGCAGAAATGAATTATTGTGTAACTCAAATGAGAGGCATATTATATTTTTTTCATTTAAGACAAAAAAATGAGATCAAAATACCTCCTTCGACACAAGGCATACAATGGTAGTCTGTTTTACAGTGCTGTGGTATACGTACATAATATTTTTGTTCACAGATATTTGAAGCAATAATGAAGTAGTTATTTCCTAATTCAGAACAGAGTAGTATCTACATACTACATACGTCTGGTTAAAAAGCTGAACAAAATGGTTGTTCTTAGTGTGGAGTTTAAATGATATTTTTTCCTCTCAGTTGTGTTCTGTTTACAAGTTAGCAAATAACTCTCTTAACTTCCAACATTCTAGATTTGACCTAAGATCTGAAAGGCAAGCTGATCGCAGTAGCTACATTACCAGTAACAAAGACTCTGCAGTCAAACTTAGCTAACAATTGTTCATCATTCGAGAGGCAGAATAGAATCCAACTCCCTCTCTTCCAGACCCCAGTGCTTGACTTCAATGGGACTTACGTGTTTTGCTTAATAGAGATGGACTTAAGCACATGCATAAAGTGCTTTGCTGAACAAGGGCCCTGTAGCATTATTGGTTTTACCAGGAGCAAAGCCATTTTTGATTAACAAAGCAAGCATATATGACTGCAAGACACACAGGCAGTACACACAGATTTAAATTTTACAGTCTTTTTTTTTTTTTTTTTTTTTTTTTTTTTAACTCCAACCACTCTTTCATCAAAAAGAACAATGGTCACCTTCTTTCTACTACTTCAGCCCATAAAGCGACACAATGGGAGGAGAAAGAAAAGCTATTCTACTACCAGAGATGAAACCACTGACACCCACAGCGAGGGGGAAAGTAGCAGGACACAGGCAAGAGAACGACACTGAGGAATTTCCTAAGGTTTGTGTCACAGCTGGGTCATGGGTGGCCAGACTTAGTAATCAGAGCCAGAGTCTGTGGTTACAAGACAGGAGTGTCAGGACACCAGGAGGTCAGAAACAGAAGACAAACTGGAGGTCAGAACATGAATCAGATGCCGGGATTAGGAAGCACACAGTCCAGAACAGAGTGGAACCCAGTTGTTCAAACAGGTTCTGGTTCCTGTTGCTGGCTTAAGCAGGGCCAGCAGGCCAATCAGCTGCTCTGAGACTCTGCCAATAGGACTTCAGGGGTGGAGCCTAAAACCGGGGCTGAGCTTCATAGGCCCCAGGTAAGCAAGCATTAGCAGACTGCCAGATGGAGGGTTGGCGCATGGCTGCTCCTATAAACTCTGCAGACCGAGGTTCCAGACCCATGGGTCATGACAGCACCCCCTCCCATAGGGTCCAGGACCCTCCCCCCCAGGAGTGCCGCCAGCTTTTCTGTTGCCCTAGGCGGTGGAAGGGCCCGCCCCAAAATGCCACCCGCCACAGAGGCAGTGGAAGGTCCCGCCACCAAAATACCGCCGTGGTTGCCGCCCCCCAAATTGTAGTGCCCTAGGCGACCGCCTAGGTCGCCTAACGGGTTGTGCCAGCCCTGACCCCCCCCTGCACTCAGACCCTCCCCCCAGACCCTCCCTGATGAGCCCATCCCCCACACCCAGGCTCCCCATACTGAGCCCAAATCACCTTCACCTGGATCCCCCTACAGAGTCCCATTGCCCCTGCACCCACAACCCCCCAACAAGTCCCCGTGCATTCAGATCCCCTCTGGATCTGGACCCCGCCCCCACAGAACCCTCTCACCCCACACTAAGCCCCTCCACAGTTGGATCCTGCTGGGCTGAGCCTGCCTGCCCACACCTGGTGCACCTGGCATGGAGGGGCAGGCCCCGGACCTTGTGCTGTGTCAGGGTTGGGTGCAGCCTCATTACAAAATCCATGTCCCTGGGGACTGCAGAGTGATGTCCCCCCTCCATGGAGCCAGAGACCTGTGCTCTCCACTGCCATGCTGGAGCCTCCTTATTTATTTATTCACAAATTAGATTTGCAGAATTTTAAAATATTGTGCACAGAATTTTTAGACTTGAAATTAGATGAAGGTTCTAACCATTAGAGGAGTGAAGTTCTGGAACAGCCTTCCAAGGGGAACAGTGGGGGCAAAAGACATATCTGGCTTCAAGACTAAGCTTGATAAGTTTATGGAGGGGATGGTATGATGAGATAGCCTAATTTTGGCAGTTAATTGATCTTTGGTTATTAGCAGGTAAATATGCCCAATGGTCTGTGATGGGATGTTAGATGGGGTGGGATCTGAGTTACTACAGAGAATTCTTTCCTGGGTGCTGGCTGGTGAGTCTTGCCCACATGCACAGGGTTTAACTGATCGCCATATTTGGGGTCGGGAAGGAATTTTCCTCCAGGGCAGATTGGCAGAGGCCCTGGAGGTTTTTCGCCTTCCTCTGCAGTGAGGGGCATGGGTCACTTGCTGGAGGATTCTCTGCATCTTGAGATCTTTAAATCGCGATTTGAGGACTTCAATAACTCAGACATAGGTTAGGGGTTTGTAACAGGAGTGGGTGGGTGAGATTCTGTGGCCTACGTTGTGCTAGATGATCATAATGGTCCCTTCTGACCTTAAAGTCTATGAGTAACCAGGGTGGGAGCATGAGCCTTTTCCTCTGACTCCCAAGCGCATTCCCTTGGGCCATAACCTTCCCAATCAATCCCTTTTGATCTTAGAGTCAAGGATTTTGTGTACAATGTATGCCTCTTGTACCTGTACTGTGGGAGTGGTGATTGGGCTCTATGGCGAAATGTGAGCTCAGAAGTGAGATGTGGAACACAGAGTGGACTCTATGGGATCGAGGGAGCTCAAAGGCGATTGGGTTGATTTGTTTCCAAATGCAGTATGGCCCAAGGAACCAATAGTCTAATTTCCAGGAGGGTCTGTCTGGTGTTCTGTTAAAAGCCATACCTTTTGTCCTGCAGAATAAATAAGGCCCTGTTGTCTATGTTTGTCCGCGTGCCTTTTGTAGTCCTCCTTTGCCTTTCAAGGTGTCCTTTCTCGTCCTCTTGGATATGATGGATATATCCTACTATTTCTGAGGTAGATGGGTTGGGGGAGGATGCAGGTGGTTGTGGGTGAAATGGAGGCCAGTGCTGATAGTTGATAAGGAAGGGACTGTGGCTTGTGGTCCACATTATTATACGAAAACTCTGCATATGGTAACAGTGAAGACTGGTCATCCTGGTGATGGTTGATGTAGTATCCTAAGTATTGGTTGATCTGGTTGATTCTTTCTGTTTGACTATCTAACTGTGGATGGTACGCAGAGGACAGGTGCACATGGACTCCTAACAAACATAGGGCCTCGTGGCAGAAGCAAGCAGTAAACGGAGGTCCCCAGGGATATTGAAGGTGATATGATCCAGGAGGCCACAAGGATGAACTGCATTGTTTATCCAGAAGTGTGTGGTGTCCTCCATAGAGAGAAACCTGTGCAGGAAATAAAGTAAGCCATTTTAGAAAAGGAATCTACCACTATCAGAATAGTGGTGAAACCACTGGGTTCTGGTAGCTCCACCAAAAAGTCCAAGGAAATAGCTTCCTAGGGTGGAGATGGGGTGTCCAGAGGTTGGAGGAGACTGCAAGGTTTCTGGTGAGGAATCTTGGTGCTGGCACACTCCTGGCAGGAAGCTATAAAGGTCTTTATCCTGGAACTCATTCAGGGCCACCAGAAGAAATGGGACTTTAATCACTGGGTTTTATATTGCCTTAAGTGTCCTGCCAAGATGGAGTCATGGCACAGTTGGAGAACCATCCCCCTCTCAGGACCTGGCAGAATGTGGAAGTGGTCTTTCACAAACATTATTCCTTCCTGAGTGTTGTGTGGTTCTCAGTTGACAGTGACCAACTCAGATGGAATTCCATAGACAGAGGCAGAGCGGATGAGTGTGAGCAAGGGCTTGGTGATGAGTTGTATTAAGAATGCTATGGGATTTTAGAATGTGGGCTGGTTCCAGACTGGGACCTTGTGGGTCAGGTCCATATCTTTGGGACAAGGCATCTGCCTCACTGTTCCTAGTTCCAGGGTAGTAGGTCAGGGTAAAGTTGAAAACTGGGAGAAGAATAGGGCCCATCGGAAGCTGTTGTTGGTTCAGGGCTTTGGCCCTGCACAAGCACTCCAGCTTCTTGTGCTCCATAAACACTTAAAGTTTGATGGGGCCCTTTCAAGTAGTGTTGCCACTCCACAAAGGCAGTCTTAATTGCCAGGAGCTCCTTGGACAGGATCTCATAGTTTTGCTCAGCAGGTGTGAGCTACCTTGAATAGTAGACGATGGGCTGCAGTATTTGCTTGGGTCCGTATCTTTGCAAGAGGACTGCCCCAATCGCAATACTAGAAGCATTAACTTCCACAACAAAAGCTTGTGCCATTTCAGGGTGGGCCAATACTAGAGCAGTGGTGAAAGCAAGCTTCACTTGCTCAAATGCATGCTGGGCCTGAGGCAACCAATGGAACTTGGCATTTTTTCACAGTAGGGCAGTGAGGGTCTCAGCTTGTTTTGAAAAATTCGAAATGAACCTCCGGTAGAAACCTGCAAAGCCTAAAAAATGTTGTAGGTCATGCACTTTGCAGAGAGCTACCCAGTCGCGGACAGCCTAGACCTTGCACAGATAGATCTCGATACCTTTTGGGGACAGGACGAAATTCAGGAACTCTGAGGTCTGATCAAATGCACACATCTCTAGTTTAGTATAGAGACTGTGTGGTCGTAGTCTCTCCAGGATTGTGCAGATGTGAATGGTGTGTTGGTCCAGATCATCCAAGAATATCAATATACCATCTAAGTACACTACCACAAACTGATACAGTATGTCTCATAACACATCATTAATGAAATGCTGGAATGTTGCTGGAGTGTTAGTCAGTCCAAATAGCATAACAAAGTATTCAAAGTGGCCATAGCAGGTCTGAAAGGCATTCTTCTCAGATACAGATGAGATTATAAGCACCCCTGGGAGCCAGTTTTGTGAATATGCAGGCAACCCCCATGCAATCCAAAACCTCAGGGATCAGGGATAGTGGGTAACAGTACCAGATTGTTATCTGATTTAGGGCTCAGAAATCACAGAGGTGGAGGCTCCAACCTTCTTTTTTTTTTTACAAAAAGGACTAGGGCACCGGATGGTGAAGTCAATTTGCAGATGAAGTCCTGGGCCAAGTTCTTTTGGACGTATTTTCACAATGCTGCCAGTTCCATCTACAGTTCCATCCAGTGTAATCTAGCCAAATGGTATCTTCGCCTCTGGCTGAAGTTCTATGCGACAATCGTAGTCTAGATATGAGGGAAGGTTTTCTGGATTCTTCTTCTCAAAGACATCAAATGGTCATGGTACTTGGAGGGAAGTTTGTAGTTCCCCCAGTAGGTGTTCCGATGCAGGAAACTTCCCCTACTTGAGCCTTTCTGGCTCTGGGTGTAACATTCATTGGTCCCTGGCCATGCTGTCTGTGGAGTTCTGATGGGAAATGACTCTCTGTTCTTACTAGTGAACAAGGGGGGTCATAAAGGCTCAGCCAAGAGCCAAGGATAAGGGGAAATGGGGGGGGAATAGATTGCATCAAACTGTATTATTTCTCTCTGTCTCTGAATAATGGCATCCAGGTGGACAGTCTCCTCTACAACTGGACCTGAGGACAGCAAGGAGCTGTCAATAGTTTCAACAGTGTCAGGCATGGCCTTGAGTAGCAGGAGGAAGAGCAGGAGGAGCCACAGACAATCATGGATGTAGCTACAGCTCAGACCACATGGATCTGCTAGGGCCTGAGCTGTAGCTACATTCAAGATTGTCTGGAGCTCCTGAATCAATGAGGGTCTGTTGGAGGGGAATCTATTAGGGGAATCCCCCGGGATGGACATCTGGGTAGGCACCTGCAAATGGAAAGCCTGTGGATGCGACACAGAATACACGTCAGTGAGAACTAGGGTATGGGGAAGTTCTCTTCTCTCAAGGTCCAGGCCAGTTCCCCCTCAATGGGCCTGGACTGGCTTGTTTCCCCATGCTCTTCGGCATTCAGACTGAGCAGGCTGAGATGGCATGGCCAGTTTCACCACAGTGGAAGCATAGATGGTGCTGGCGGTGCTATTCTTTTTCTTCAGATGTGAGTTGCTGGTGTGCCAGATTGACTTGCATGGGTTCAGCGGGTGATATAGAAACTGTGGGCAACACCTTTTCTCCTCCCTTCATTCTCATAGACAATAATATTTGTAGATGGTGAAGTCCACAAAGGCATCTAGGCCTGTTGGCAACTCTACACTGGCCAGTTCATCTTTGATTTCTTCCCACAAGCCCCATCAGAACTGGTGCAGTGTGCTGTTTTGTTCCACTCTGTATCCACTGTGAGGTGGCAGAAGTTCATTGAATAGGAGTCCCCTCAGCACAGCCTCAGCTGTTTGTGCTCAGTGTGGGTCATCGCAGATGGTGGACATTGATTGAAGAAAAACATCCCAGTCTGACAGCACCAGGTTATGGCCTGGTGATTACCAGGGTCACCTAGTCAGAGGCATAATTTGGAGATGCATCAGAAACAGAAGGCGGCACTGGTTCATGAAACCCCAGAGCCGCCGGCAGTTCCCATCAAATTGCTGGAGCAATAGTTTGGGGCAAGGCACTGCACGCTGTGTTCGCAGCATAATATTCTCAGTGCTGAGCTGCCTCATTGCTCCTGCAGCAGTCGGTTGTCTGAGGTGAGCCATGCAACTTGAGCCTGCAGTGCTTGATTATCTGTCTGAGGGCAGAGGGCCCATTTCCGTGAGCCTGATGCTTCTAGGGGCTGCAGTGGTGCTGCTATGTCCACCCATCTCGCACCAGGCTTGGCCCTTCATGGTAATTGTGGTCTGAACAAGTTGTCACGGCCAGGTCATGACCGGCCAGACCTAGTAGTCAGAGCCTGAGTCGGCGGTCACAAGACAGAAGTCAGCTGGGTCAGGATACCAGGAGGTCAGAGTCAGGGGACAAACTGGTGGTCAGAACCACAAATCAGATGCCAAGAGTCACACCAGGTCAGGATGCCAAGAAATCAAGCCAGGGGAGCAAGATCAGGAAGCACACAATCCAGAACAGGGTGGATCCCAGTTGTCTGTACAGCTTCCTGTTCCTTCTGCTGGCTTAAGTAGGGCCAGCAGGCCAATCAGCTGCTACGGGACTCCGCCAATAGGACTACAGGGGCAAAGCCTCAAATTGGGATTGGGATCCACAGATGGAGGGGTGGAGCATGGCTGCTCCTGCAGACCCAGGTTCAAGATCCTGTGGGTCATGTCAGTTTGGCCCGTGCTGCAGGTATTCTAACCTTAGCTGCTGCACCTCATGCCTACAAAACAAATCAGACATGGCTCATGACCCCTCCCTTTTTCCCTCATTTGTCAGAAAACTTGAGGCTTCTATTCAGATCCAAGATGTTGTCTTTCTCCTGCCATTGCCAAGTAAAATACAATTGGTAACACTTAATTAAGGTTCCCATTAAGATTATATAGTCACAAAGCTAAGAACAGGGCTTTAACTGCCCAACTCCCAGTTGCATGGTTAAAGCCCTGAATACCAAGTTGGGAACATAACCCTTCATTTAGATTTAATATGGAGTTTTAGTGTAACTTAAACAATTATCAAGTGATTATTAAAATTTACCTAAAGATTAACAAGCATTATTAATTACATAGTTGCTAACCCTCCATAATTATGTCTTTTGTAGTCAGTTGGCATTTATTCAATTAGTCTTACGCGGTGTTATTATAGCTTTGTACTTAGTGTCTATTACACAATTGTTTTGCCTCATTAAGGATGTTTTAATAGTCTTTTGTTATTTATATTATGTGAAATAACCATCTTAATTAATCTGCATTTAATGCACTTTTGGGAACCAAAATTCAAAGTGCTGCCTACAAGCCACACAGCATCACATAAAGTTAAACAACAAGATGCACATTAGGCCAGAGCACAACTGTTATAGCATTTGTTTTGCACAGAGAGACATGTTTTATAGCCCTTGTTTATAAAAGCATTCATATGGGGAAACATTTTACAAGGAGAGGGTCAGATTTAGCTGACGCTAGATCATGAAACACCAGATATGGAATGCAACAGTATCTGGTGTTTCCCCATTTAATACTGTGGACTTGATCTTGCACAGCTCAAGCATGGAGTGTTGCATGTACCTGTGTAAGTGCGACCTAAAATGTTCTGAGTAGTACGGGGAGCGAGGCAATCTGAACCTCCATTCATGTAAGCACTGCAGCATGGCCACCAAGTTACTCCTGGTTGGAAGTAGGAGTGAGATTAAGAGGATATCACTGAGCACCTCACTTGTATGTTTGGGATCCCAGACATAACCTATTCTCTGTCCAAACCACACCCTCTTGTCCTGTTCTGTTTTAGAGACAGAAGCAATATGCAGACTTCCTGAGACTTCCTCTCAATGAAGAGAGCCCTCTGCTCTACATCATGGTGCCCATATTTGCACTGGACACAACCACCATGCACTCTCTTCTGCATGTTGCACAACGTCTTGCAAGATCCTGACATACTAAATCCTACAGCGCAGCCATAGCTTTCAGTTTGATGGGTCATCCATGGCTGAAAGAGAGAGCGCGAGCACAAGATGCCTCTGCGGAGGGTCAGCTGCTGGTAAAAGTTATGGGGCAACACAGAAATGTCTGAAATTGCACATCCCAACTGCAAAACAGGAAAATACAGCATCCAGTGTCCCCTTCTCTGACTATTTTCCTTCTCTTTTAGAGCATAATAATGCTTATAGCACCAGTACTATAACGTACCCATATGCGATAGAGGTTACGAGCTGGATATACCTTGAAAATTATTGATTTGTATAAACATAGCACCCAGAGTCCTCAACCAGGATAGGGGCCCCATTGTTCTGTGCATACATATAGTAAATAATGGCTTACTACTGGTTTTTCCCCCTTCCTCTCAATCATCTGGTACTGGCCACTGTCAGAAACAGGAACCTGGACTAGATGGACCTCATGTCTGATCCAGCGTGACAATTCCTGCATTTCTAAAAAGACCGTCCCTATTCCGCAGAACTTAAGTCTCATTTTACCTGCACTTCATGTTGAAAATAAATGCCAGGACTTTAATTTAGTTTAGCTTCCAGAAATTTTTTTCACCCTTTTCCTCTTAGTTTGGCAATCCTGCCATTTTCCATACAGTGATTAGTATGTCTGACTACGCTGAATCACGATGCTAGGTCTATCCCTGTCTTACCTCTAAGTGGGCTGATGTGGACAATGAGTCACCTGTTCATACAAAAGCAGTTGCGTTCTGCTTTTGCTACCTATGTTTAAAAAACAATTCCTATATAAAAAAAATAGAAATGTGTATATTCAAGCAAGTTGTCCCAGCCCTAGAATTTTGCTACAAACTAATGAAATTACATCATCAGATGATGACAGGCCCAGTACTTCTTGGAGACTGCACTAAGCCCTGAAGCAGTGTAGTTCCTCCAACACAACTGTCTCAGACTATGGGTAGTGATAGTTTGGAAGATTTAAAGGGTGGAAAATAAATACCTCTGCTTTCATTTGGCACCAAAAAAACCAGACTAATATTTAAAAAAAAGAATTTCAGCATAACAACTGAAAGTTATATTTTCTCATTTAGAAAGACTTTCCATGCAGAGCTAGCTGACTGATTAACGGGCATCATTAAATTACTGTATTTTAAATGTTGTAATGCACTCAAGTGTTGGCTTGCCTTCCTTTCAAGACCAAGGATATGAAACACATTTGAAAGATTGTAAAGATGCTTCTAAAAAAATAAAGTAAAATAAGTTGCAAAGGACACATGGTCAGATCATCTTCTGCTTGTAGGCCTGGCTTGACATGCATAACTGGAAATGCTTGAGGCCTCATTTTTCTGAGAGACAGGATTAGGGAGGTAAATAAGTTAGCAGGCTGAAAACAGAATATCCATACTAACTAAGATAAGGGGGAACACCCAGGGAACCATTTACAACCCACAAGCTAATGGATTAAATATGTCCAGACCATAACAATGGGATAAAGAATAAGTCATACATGGAAAGTGCACCGAGAGACCATGCTGTACAGGGACTGGTTCCTACAAAAGTAACCAAGCCAATCCCACAATGTGTAATGCATAGTATTGTATAAATGCATATAAAGGAAGAGGTTTGCTGTACATTTGGATGCGTGGAATGCTCTATATCCCAACTCCTATGCTTGAGTCTAATCGACTCAGTGTAGCTTTGCTGTATGCCAAATAAAGTAATGAGACTGGAGTCAAACTGAGTTCTTGGGGAACCGAATGGAAGAGGTCTTGGGAGAATCCCACCACTGGTGTAAATTGGCATAGTTTCATTGATTTAATCTAGTGTGATCTACAGGGCTGGCTTTAGACTGATTCCCCCGATTCCCCGGAATCGGGCCCCGCGCCTTAGGCTCACCCGGCAGCAGTCCGCTCCGGCAGCATTTCGGTGTGCGGGGGTCCGCTCCGGGGTCTTTGGCGGCATTTTGGCAGTGGGGGGGAGTCCGCTCCGGGGTCTTTGGCGGCATTTCGCTGGCAGGGGATCCTTCAGTGCCGCAGAAGACGCGGAGTGGACCCCCTGCCACCGAAGTGCCACCAAAGACCCGGACCGCCTCCAGGTATTCAAATCGGGCCCCACAGGTCCTAAAGCCAGCCCTGGTGATCTATACTAGCAGAGGATCTGGTCCATAGTATCTATTTCTCAAAGAAATTCAGATAAGAAAGAGAGGGAGGACTGTCCTAGAATTACTGAACCAGAAGAGAATTATCAGTGATAGTCCCACAGGTGACATATTTTAAGTCCATCTGACACATACATACTGATTTGACCAATTACATATACCTGATGATGAAAAGCCAGCTGTGGATAGGTTTTCCTGAAAAGATTGGATTGGCATAACCACATAAGGGCAGCCTGACTTGATAGCGTTACAGGTGTTAAAAATTTGAGGGACTAGAATTGACTAATATATAGATGTAGATATATAGAGATATACTTTGGAAATAGTTTTTTGCACTTGGAAAGTTAATCATTAATAGATTGCAAACCTGAAATCCCTCATTATGCAGTATGTTGATTTTCAACACATTAAAAATCTCCCAAACTCATCAAATAACTTTCGATGTATTTGGGAAGTCATTGTGAAGTTAGAATACAAAGTGGACCACCTACATAGGAAAACAGCCATAGCTCTTTACCATTTACTTTGTCAAAAGAAGGACAAAGGAACTGTTTTAATGAGGTGTTTTTCAGTTGTCTTTTGTTTCATATTTTACACAGGAAAATGGAAAAAGTGCTTTTCAGTTCAGGGCATCCGAATCATATTTCCAGAGGGACAGGCACTTTTAGGACAGTAAGTTCTGAAGTATAAATAACTTAAATTGTAGTCATTTACTTTTTTTCATATTTAGGAACACTCAGGCTTCAAAAGCTCTAGTTGCTCTCTAGTTAAAAATCACAATTACATCTAAAACAAAGATTTGGGGCATGTTTTAGTTCAGGAAAATAATAATGAGATAATGTGGTACATTTTGTATTGGTGAGCAACTCTGATGTATCAATGAATGCAAATGTATTCAAGCTTTCAACATACTGTTAGCCTCTCTGGTCTATGTAAACTGCGCAAGACTTCTACTGGTGGTGTGAAAACCTACAACAATAGCTATGTAATAATTCTGAACAAGACTGGAAAAAAGTTGAGGGAACTCCTGGCTGAAGAGATCAGGATGCCAAATGCTAAAACCAACACACATTAGTTCTCTGCTCAGAGCTTAGTCACATGATCACCAGCATAACAATATCCCCCATCTTACCCACTACATTCAAAGGGGTACTTAAAATAGCTAGAACAGTATGCGTAATATTTTCATTTTCTCTGTTTCTACATGCTTTATTTTAAATTTTAATTTCATATTTCACTACTTTAAGTAGGGTTAGTTAATCCTTGTGCATCACTTTGAAAAATGTCAAACATTATGCAAGCACAAAGTATTATGTAAATTAGCATTTTAGTGATTTATATTTGGAGGATGGGGGATATTCAGGAGGAATGCAACAAATATTCTATTAGTTAGAACCCTACTCAAGCTCTCCTCATACTGAATCTTTAAAATCTCCATCTGGCAAGTTGTTCTAGTTATGAAACTATGATGAATGTGGCTCTCGTCCTGAAAGCTGTTCCACACAAACCCTAACCCTATAACTGCACAGAGTCACATTTAAAGTAGCTTGCAAGATAAGGGACTCTAGTTTCTGTGCACTATACTTTACGTTTCTAAGCTCTCTTCAGAGACAACAACTATTTTGCTCTTGGAGTTGCTGCAGCTTCTTATGGAGGACACACACGCATACTGTTCTGTCATAAAAAGTTTTTTTTTTTTTGTTCCCTTGTTCTTTTCTGTAACCTAGAATAAGCCATTTCAGATTGAAGTTATATGGCTGTCCATACCTCTTGCAAGCTGGCACCTCTCAAATTTCTTTTATGTTAAAAATGGCTATATTTTGGAGCTATGACTATGTAATAGAGACCAAGAGTGATACATGTGTATCATGACCCCAGAAAACTAGAGAATGTTGGCACTGTATCAACTAAACTACAGAATTCACAGGGCTTAAGTCTATTTCTTATTAAAGCATCACTAGTTTCCAGTTCAGAATTGATGGTTATGCTGCATAATAGACATTCACAGTATAAGGATTAGTCATCTAAGCATGTGGTTTATGCTGAGTAAACTAGCATACTTGATAAAACTTAAGAGCTTGAAGTTTTTCATATGTAAAACTTTCCTCTTATAACTGCTGCTATGATTTGGGTTAAGAACTGAGGTTGAGGAGGAGGGAAGGAAGATGCCTCAAGATAATGTCTGAAGTCACACAGAGGCTAACACTCTCCAGACACTTGGATTTTGAAATACTACAAATCTAAGCTTAATTGAGGAATATTTTTTAGTTTTTGGAACCAGGAAAAAAAATGAGATAAAACTACGTTTGTTCCTAAAAATCAAATCAATTTTTTAAAACATTTAATTGGTTAATCTAGGCATTCTAAATTATATAGGATTCTGCAGCTCAATATATGTATAAACTTATTGTCAATCATCTTCAACCCACAGTTCTAGTGGGTTAAAAACTGTAAAACCAGTGTGAAGTGCTGGATCTCTCTTGCGAATAAATAGAGGATGTCAGTGTCAAGGACTTTCAGTCTAGCAGCTTCCATAAACACAACATGCTCTCTCTCTCTCACACGTGCGTACACACACACACACACACACTGAATCCTGAAAGAAACCAATAAGAAAATATGGGAAAGCAGGCCAGAATATCCGATCAGTCACCTTACTAATTTTGATTAGTGTTCTCATCTTGTGAGAATGGCCCAAAACCAAAAGGAAGTGGCCAGCTAAAAAGAAAGTGGATCACATATGAGATTTTTTTACATTTCTGAGTGGTTCCCCTGTTATGGTGGGATTTTTTTAAATTTAAACTCAGAATAGGGGCACAGCTAAAAAAGGAATTCACCTCTTACAGAAATCATGTCCATGGGAGAGGTAGCCCTTTAAAAACACCTTGCCAGATAAAGTCCTTGAAATCTTAATGTAGATTTGCTTAAAGTTGTGACATTAATGATATGGAGGTAATGTTCTGGAAGAACCTAAAATTATATCATAGGAGTGTCCATATCAAGCTTATACACTAATTTAACTCTGTGGATTGAAAATTGCTACCATAGGTTTTTACCGCCTAGGAAATTTTTGAGCTATTTTTCCGCATCAGGGCCCTGTTCAAGTGCTTAATTTTAAGCAAGTGGCTACTCCCAGTGACTTCAATAGCATGACTCACTTGCTTAAAGTTAAGCAGGAGCTTAAATAACTTCCTGAACTGGGAAGTCCAGTACAGTTCCACCTGTGCTTACCTGTTACACCAGAATAGTGACATCACTGCCTGGTCTACACTGAAGCATAAAACACCAGTGGCACCAGAGGTAAAAAAATGGCTTCAAAATAGCCCATGTGTAGATTCTTCCCTACTTTCAGTTCTTTACAACTGGCAACAGCTATTTCTGAGCTCATCTCAAAGCTTGTTTAGATGACAGCCGTTCTAGTAACAATGATGAAGAGCAGGCATGGACAGGTGACAAGCCAGAAACCAATTTAATTGCAATTCCTGACAATAAAATGAACAACAATTAAGCATTTTATAGCACTTTTCATCTTCAAAGATTTTTTAGTGGGGAATAGGGAAGACAGGTTGGTTGGTTGTTCCCCCGTCTCTCTGCCAGTCAACTGATGCTCACATGAATCTTGAATGAGGAAAGCTACTTCTCCCAGATGGGGAACTGAGACATTGGTTAAAATGAATGGCTAATGTCATAAGAGAAGTCAGAGTCAGAATTCCAGAACTTCCAGTTTCTGATTTTGTGTTGAATCAATTCCTGTCTGTTACAATGATTTCAATATGCAGTTGGGTCAATTATCTCAAGCTATATGTGCTAAAGTGTGTCTTTTTCAGGAGAAAAAAATAGTAATGTAGACACACAATGTAGAGTTGATATAGTTGAGCAGGCTTCAAAGATGCTTTCCAAAATTTTGCATCCTGGACCAAGTTTATACAATCCTTGAACCTTTGTTTGATTGTTTTTGAGCCAGTTCCTCCAACTGAATAAAGTGATGCAGATTCACGCCTGCTGGGGATCTGGCCCACGACTCTTAGAGACACATACTTTCCCAACATCCCCCCCATCCATAACGACAAATGGGGACTCCAAATGAGAAAGTAAACAGAAAGCTCCACATTTCATGAATGTAGAGGGGGAAAATCCCTAATTTCTGTTTGCAGCCTTCTAACGAGGTGTCTGGAAGCGTTATTTACAGTGCTTAGAAATAACTGTTAAACACAGCCAAGTAAGGAAAACGGATGTGTCTTGTAATTAAGATAAATCACTGAATGTATTTGCTCGCTTCAGTTTTACCTATGGGCTATGCACTTTTCACAGAATTGGGCCACCCAGCAAAGAAATCTACTTCCCTCCAGTGAAAACGGTTTATTCAAAATCCTTCCCCCCCTCCCCCACACAAATAAAACCGTTGCTACAGCTTGACAAGTACAGTGCAAAGAGGCATAATTGTTTGGTCTCACATAACTTACACATTTTCTACTCTACCTCAAAAAAAATTAAACTTTGGTTCGCTTTTCCTCTCCACACTTTTGATGTTAGATCAAACATGACAACCCTTATCAGTCAGCAAAATGAACTGAACTCATTCAGAGTCAAAAGCCTCAAGGGTGAGGGATTTCTTTAATCATATTCAGGCCAATTATGAGGATTTCAGCTACACGCAGTAATGTGGTTCAATATTAACTGTTGCAATTTAACAGCTCAGAAGCCGGGGATGAGCTCCCCTCCCCTTTCTACAGCAGAGAGAGGGATTAGTGAAACTCATGAAAATACATCTGCACCAGTTTTCTTTTATTTAAGTGACTCCTACACTGTTGCCAAGCATACACAGGGACTTGTATACAAGGGATCCAAGAATAAACCACATTACCAGAATCTCTACATTTGCAGAATAGGGTCTGTAAGGACGGCTTGGGGGCCATCAGTGTTTGATTATGCAATTCTCATCTCTCTTGGAACCCAATGGAGAGTGGAGGAAGCACAAGCAGTTAAAATTGCCGTTGTTGTTTTCAGGCTAACAAATCGCCAGCTACTGTGAAATCCAGTAAACACAGTGGAACATAGCTGTGTTCTGTTTAAGAGATCCACAGAGTTCACATGGCTGCTGGGCTTATACCGCTAGTGCAGTCAATGGGCATGCTGAGCTTAACTTGTGAGAACAGGCAAAGTACAGCTGACAGAGCAGGGAGGGTACAAACAGTTTGAGTACAGCCAAACAGCTGCTGTGGGAGGAAGCAGTCCTCTGGGGCTCCCTGAACAACGAACTGAACAGAGCCACCGTTTTAAACATTCTCTGGTCCCCTCAGAGGACACTGCCAACATGATCCTCAGGCCGATCTGCACTAAGTGGGCTGCACTGCTGATGCTGGGATAGGAGGAGGGTAATCGTTCTGTCCCAGCTGCCGTTAATATATAGTAAACAAATGTATCGGCCAATGCCCCACAAAAAAAGTATTAGGCACCATGGATCTAAAATAACTGTGGAGCAGTTTAGGATGACTGAGAAGCACTAGCAGAGGTGGGGATGGCTCAGTGGTCAAAGACTCAGGTGTGAATTATTTAGGCTCCCTACAACCAACTTCAAATCACAGCTGGATGCACTTTGATCTGGATGAAAGTGATCATGAAATGATTTCATCATCCTAAGGAAAGGAAGGCCTGAGAGCAGCAGAATAAGGACAATGGACTTAAAAAAAGAATTCAGACAACTGGTCCCATGGGAAGAAAATCGAAGGGAAAGGGGAATTCAGGAATTGGCAATTTCTCAAAGAGACAATATTAAAGACACAGCAGCCAACTATCCCAATGTGAAGGAAAAACAGAAAATAGTAAGCTGCCTGAGTATGTACCAAGAGAATTAGGCAGGATTATATTTGGGGTAACTAGCCTGAGTGGCTGCCCATACTGCTGTGGGGACACTGCTATTTTTAGGTGCTAGTTCGAGCAAAGCAGGTATGTCTCTGCAAGCTGGGAACCACACCTCCCAGCTCAACTGTAGACATATCCCATGTATCACATGGCAAAAATAAATCTTTAGGGAGAATATGAATGAGAAGAGATGAATCAACTCTCCGAGCAAGATCCTTCTGCATATGTAATCTCATCCCTGGCCGCACTGATGTTCCATTTTGCCTCAAAGTACCTGGCATGTTGGGTGGCAGTTAGAGCTGGTCCAGAAACAGTTATTCCATGAAAAAAATTGAGATAACAAAATTTTTCCCATTCTTCATCATAACAAAATCAAAATCTTCTGTCTATTTCTTCAAGAAACAGCTTTGGGGTGAGGAGGAGAGAGATTTCCCCCTCCCCCGAATAGCAAATAGCCAGTTGGTTATGGTACCAGAGCCGGCTCCAGGCACCAGCCCACCAAGCATGTGCTTGGGGCAGCGCCTGGAGGGGGCGGCGCGGCGGGGCGCTCCGGCCCGAGAGCAGGGCCGCGACTGGGCTCACTGCCCTCCCCACGGCGCTCTGGCCGCCAGAGAGAGCGGAGAGCCCCGGCTGGGCTCGCCGCCCTCCCCCGGTGCTCTGGCCGGTCGGGGAGAGCGGAGAGCCGCGGCGGGCTCGCCGCTGGGGAGAGCAGAGAGCCCCAGCCAGGCTCTCCGCCCTCCTCCCAGCGCTCTGGCCGCCGGGGGCTCTCCGCCCTCCCCCCGGCGCTCTGGCCGCCGGGGAGAGCGGAGAGCCCCGGCCAGGCTCTCTGCCCTGCTCCTGGTGCTCTGGCCGCCGGGAAGAGCGGAGAGCCCCGGCCGGGCTCTCCACTCTGCTCCTGGTGCTCTGGCCGCCAGGGAGAGCGGAGAGCCCCAGCCGGACTCTCCACCCTCCTCCCAGCGCTCTGGCCACCGGGGAGAGCGGAGAGTCCCGGCTGGGCTCTCCACCCTCCTCCCAGCGCTCTGGCCGCCGGGGAGAGCGGAGCCACGGCAGGCTCGCTGCCCTCCCCCCAGCGCTCCGGATGGTCGGGGATTGCGGGCCCACGACCGGGCTCGGCGCCCTCCCCTGCTGCGCTGGGGGGCGGAGGGGCGGCAGGTGGCTTTTTTGCCTAGGGCGGCAAAAAAGCCAAAGCCAGCCCTGTATGGTACTCACCTGGTCTGTGGGAGACCCAAGTCTGAGCCTTGATTCAAACCAGGAACATGAACCTCCATTTCCTACATCCCTGGTGTGTACTGTAAACACCAGGCTCTAGCTGTTCTGAGTGCATGGGCAGCCACTCAGGCTAGCCTTCCTGAAAATAATCCTGCCTAATTCCCTTGGTACATACTCAGGCAGCTAGCTCTCACCACTGTGGGGACACTGCTATTTTAGCCACGAGCTCGAGCAGAGGTAGTGTGATACATCTACACAAGCTAGAAATAATGCTTCCCAGCTCAAATGTAGACATACCCACAGACACCAATCCACATCAGTCACATTCCCAAAACATCATAAGGCAGGAAGGGGATAAATAATGATATAGTTTCAAGCAAACATCTCCTGTGAATCTTCCAATATGTTTTGCCTTATGTGTACAGTAAATTTTAATATAATAAACTTCTGGGCACAGTGAATATATTTGTATCATATGCAGCACTGAGTATATTTTAAATATGTAAATAATATGCTTAGGCTGGGGGAGAGGGAAATCAAGGCCTGATCTTAACAATATCACATACAATAACATGTTTTTTTTTCATATGCACTGGGACTTTCATAGACTAAACTATGAAACTAAAAATGCTTCCCGTCTCTGGGACCCGGGCAGGAGAGACTAGATCCTTCCTACAGGCTGGTTTAAGTGTCATTCTGGCAATACAGCACAGAGGATAAGAGTATCTTAAATGCAACCAAATACCTGCTGAAATGGAGCAGTGCAGTACTCTGCCATAGCCCCCTGCAGGAAGAAACTGACCACTCTTGATGAGGGCAGTGAAGTGCAACAGTTTGAGAAGGTGCCTCTAAAGTTGCATCCAGATAGCCAAACCTGAAAGTCTGGGGACTCCCTTCAACAACATGAAAGCCTTTATTACTCCTTCATAGCTGGTCTATATGTAAAAACAAGCAAACAAAACAAAAATCTCATCCAAATCTACTTTCTAAGAGTAGCGGGGCATAGATATCTGGCTCATTCCAGTTAAATCTTCCCAAGACACACACACACGTGTAAGATCACATGGTGAAGCAAAGCATGACTCCAGTTTGTGAATGATCCAGGTCCTTAGTTTTAAAAAGTAGATTATCCAAGTCTTTCAACAGACATACTGACACTTCCTTAAATGGAGGATATGCCAGCTAGTTTGCTTTAGGGTGTGCACTAGCAATAGAGCTGGTCACAAAATGGAATTTCTGTCCCACGAAAAATTCCAACATTTTGAAATTTGTTTTTCCAAATTGGGAAGTCAAAAAGTCAAAATTTACAGTGAAATGACCATTCAAAAACATTATTCAGAAACATTTAAATGATTATTTCAACCTTGTGAAAATGAATTTAATCTAATATAATACAAAGTAGCAACAAAATTAAACAAAATGAGAAAGTTGAAACAATTTGTTGTGACACTTTTTCATCTAAAATTTCTTAGAAATCTACATGGTCCAGTGGAACATTTTGATTTCCACAAAACTGCATTTTCTGACAGAAACCTTCCATCCAATTTTTTTTTTTTTTTTTTTTTTTGACCAACTGGAACTAGCAGCTCTGCATTTTAGTGAGCACTCAGAGTGCTGAGTACAAACTGGCTCAATTCTGGGGCACTCCTTTGGAAGTGGAGCAAATTGACTGTTAGCTTTTTGAGTGGTTATTGGTTTAAGCAACTGAATTGAGTTTTCTGAGTACTGACTGATACTCTTCTGGCTACACACTGAGCCTTAGGCTATATCCGGCTAACCACCTCCTTTTAAAAAACCCACTTATTTAAAAGGAAAATTATTCAGAATCCAGAAAAAACATGTTTAACCTAGATAGATTAATAATTTATATATTGTGGCATGAAAAAAGTCAGAGTAAAATCTCAGTTTCATAGGCTGGATGGATTTAAGTGTTTGATCTTTTCTTTTCTTCTTTGAGGCTTTCTAACGTCAGGACCAGCCTGCCCTCTCTCTCACTCCCAGTCTGTGTTACTAGAGTCCTGCTTCTTTTTCTGCTGCAGTGTATGTAGTATTGAGGCTGTAGTTAACTAATCAAAAGTGAGCCACTCCCACTGTGAACTGAATGAGAAATGAGGTGGTGTTTGGCCTACAAAGAGAGGGAAGATGACAAGCACACTCTCCCATTACGTATGGAGCTCTGTTATGACTTTTCCATGTTTAAATAAAAGACACATTTTTGGTTTTCTCGTGCAATTGCATGCTCCGCTTCAAGTAGAATATTTGGCCCAAACAACTAGCCAATATTCAGGGTCTTTTGTGTTGTTTCTGTTAGAAGGTGAAATTGATGATAGAGTCAGGTTATTCTTAGTGTAATCCTATTTACTAAAAAATGCATACAAAGTCCTGTTTGCCAGAACACAGTAGAAAAAACAAACAACGGGAGGCAGTTTCTTTGCTCACAATTCCAACCTTCTTTTCAGTCAGCACTCTGCCCTGAAAGGGCCATGTTTCCAGTCCTATTCTTGCTTTCTGCTTGGCCTTTTTTTTTTTTTTTGCTTCTCTCTGGCTACTTCTACTCACAGACACACACACATCCATCAAACAATACCCAGCAAAATCTTTCTATCCACATCACTGTTTCACACTTTCTGACCCACCTTGCAATTTGGACTGGTTTTTGGGTGGTGGCGCCTATGGGTTTAGCTATCTAACTCCAAAAAGGAGCTAAACTACTTCTGACCTTTATCTTGAATGAAGGGTGGCTGTCATACCCACCAACTTCAATACAGTTTTATTCAACCACCTTCATAGCCATATGATGAAATACAAGTCCAATCTATTTATCCTGAGGGCAATCCCCTCTCCCCTCCCTGCACCTTCCAGGTGTAGCTTCCAGGTCTTAGTTCAATAGCTACCAGGACTTCTTCATTTCTGCTTCCAGGGCTTCATCTCTTGCTCAGCCTGCTAACTCTTCTGTTTTCCCAAATCTTTCTTCTCTCCTAGGTTTCAGAGTAGCAGCCGTGTTAGTCTGTATCCGCAAAAAAAAGAACAGGAGTACTTGTGGCACCTTAGAGACTAACAAATTTATTAGAGCATAAGCTTTCGTGGACTACAGCCCACTTCTTCGGATGCATATAGAATGGAACATATATTGAGGAGATATATATACACACATACAGAGAGCATAAACAGGTGGGAGTTGTCTTACCAACTCTGAGAGGCCAATTAATTAAGAGAAAAAAAACTTTTAAAGTGATAATCAAGCTAGCCCAGTACAGACAGTTAAGAACTTCTTAACTGGCCTCTCAGAGTTGGTAAGACAACTCCGACCTGTTTATGCTCTCTGTATATATATATCTCCTCAATATATGTTCCATTCTATATGCATCCGAAGAAGTGGGCTGTAGTCCACGAAAGCTTATGCTCTAATAAATTTGTTAGTCTCTAAGGTGCCACAAGTACTCCTGTTCTTCTTCTCTCCTAGGCTTGTCAACTGCTCATTCTTCCTGGCCATACTACCTTCCAGTGCCTCTGCTGTTTGCTCTTCTTTCCTCTTCATATTTACATTATTTAAATAGAATAAAACACCTCCTTGAGTTCTGTGCCTCCTCCCTTCTATGATAGCTGGCTGACAAAGAACAGAGAGTAGTTTAGTTCTTTCACAAACCTGCCCAGAAAATTTCTACTTGTTCCCAGAGGTCACCCTCCTTAGCAGGATTGCTGTGGAATACCTCTGTGGTGGATAGTGGCATATAGATAAGGACAGTGGCATATTAATAAGGACAACAAGAGGCCCAATTAGCTTCAGCATTCATTTTTCCAAGTTCTGCAATAACAAAACAAAAAGCAAGCAATTTTTCAAGCTGATCTAGAACTTCAACCTGATGGCAATGAATCAATGAATTCCTTGCAAGCAAGACTAACAGCAACAACAATATAAATTTCAACATTTTATTTTATTAATTTCTTGGGATATGTCGAGAGTTATTTTTTTTTATAAAAATCATTTGCATCTGGGAATTTCTACTTCATGGCCTGCAAATTAGGGTCAAATTGGTACAAATGCACAACCCTCCCAGAACCAACAGCAGCAAAATGTTTAAAAATAAAAACAAATTTGAATGTGTACAGTTGACTTGGAAAGAGATTACACGATCTTGTGAATCTGAACATGCTTAAAAGGATTTCTTCCTGAATAGAGCCCAATATAAATATAATCTGTTTATTTGCAATGCACAAAGTGTAAAGGGTGCATATGTGTGTACTCAAATGTACAGTGATGGGTTTGTTTGGCATCTGGAAAGTAAAAATGAGTTAAAAATGGAGTAGCACTAGGATAATATTACTATATGAAGTAGCAGGGAATGAAACCACTTCCCTTGGATGCTATTCACAATGGGTTATAATATCCTGATGACGTCCACACAGTAGGTATAAACAGGGTGATGACATCCAAACAGCAGGTATAACTTCTCTGTAAACACATCTTTGCAGTAGGTTTTTTGGATATGGTATTTCAAACATAGGTAGAAACTTTCACTTTTTTTTTTTTTTTTTTTTTTTTAAAAGCCCAGCACAGGAAATTATTTGAGGTGGTCAGGAGGGACTCCGATCTACCAAAAATGAACACTTACATCATTGTCAGTTGTTACTTTTAGCTTGGATTTAGAGCATGGAAAAGAGATTTGTATCCCTAGAAACATTAACAACAACAGACTATTTTAATTCTTCAAGAAAGACTTGCAGGAGGCAGCACCACATAGCCATATTGGTTTTAATACATCAAGATGAGCTGCGGGCCTGTGGCAGATGCCAACATGGCAAATTTTGGTCCCCCCATGGTTTTCTTACTATCTGAAATCTTGCCATTAAAAACATCCCCTGGCAAATCCTCCATACTGAACTAACTGAACAGGAAAGGGACCCAAAAAAAGGCATATCTGCAAGTTGCTTGACTAAATGACAGTAGGCAGCACAATTTTGAGGTGCCGTTAGCAGACATGCCAAATCTACTGCTATTCCCTGCTGGCTGCTGTTTTTTGGCTCTTTCTACTGGTCAGATTTCCCAGCAAACCTATCAAGTACTTTTTCTGGTGCAAGCTCAGTGCAGGGGGATTTCATATGAAATCAGAGAATGATTTGTGTGTTTTAAAAACAGCCCGGCACTAAAATATTTTAAAGCAATATTCCAGTTCTGTGATTTCTCTCTCAGTTTAGATTATCCAGATCCAGAGACTGCAGGCTCTTTCACAGTGCACAGTCCTAAGAAAATACTGGGTTTTTTGTTTCTCTTTTTAACATCCACATTTTTCATATTTCCCACTTCAAGTGGAAAACATTAGCTACGAGAACTTTTGGGGGCTACATGGGATTTACTAAGTTTGTTCCCTGTGGATCAAAGAATAAACCATCATTCTGATCACATAAATACAGAGATGTTGACATGGTCCTGATATTTCTCTATTTCTTTTTGAGTTATTTTTACCTTAATTAACCCAACATTTTTAAAAGTGGCCACTAATCTGTGGTGTCCTGATTTTCAGGTGCCCAACTTGAGATACCTTGGATGGATTTTTCAGAAGGACTGAGCACCCACAACTCCATTCAAAGTGCTCAACACTTCAGCTAATCAGGGCCCAGAAATCTTAAGTTGTGCACCCAATAAACTAAGGCATCCTTGTCAGTGTCCACCTTTGAAAATTTGGGCCTAGGGACAATATCCTGAAACCCTTACTCACGTCAAATAGTACCTTACTCCAGTGAAGTAAATGGACTGTTTATGGAGGAAGGCACTACTCAGAGTGAGTAGAGGTATCAAAACTAAGTGAGTATGTTACAGGTAATGCTAACAGGCATTCACTCACATCATTCCCCACTCTTTTAGAATTTGTCACCATGGTAAAGAGAATAGGAACAATTTTGGAAATATGGCAGGGTAATGTACGCAATGATCTCCCTACACTGGGGTCTGTTACAGTTTAACATTAAAATGGCAAAGCATTCTAACGGTTTTTGCCTGCATTTATGTAAATTTTCAACCTACTGTTTGTTTATTTTGGTTGGTTGGTTGGTTTTTTGTTCAAGGATATTGGTGGGTATCTAATAGTTAAATTCATTCAAATCAAAACTCTTGTCCCTCTTAGCAGGCCGTAGAGCAGACATACATACATCCTATTCCTGTAAACCAAACAGAGCACATAAAAATTTAATTGGGAGACCAAATATTTAGCACAGAAGTCTATGCTTGTCCATTGCTCCTTGACAATGCCATCATGGAATATGCATCTGCCTGTAACAGTGCTCTTAAATTTATCCCCAAATACTCCTGTATAGAGACAATCTTGCAATACTAATAGTTTCAAAGAGGTGCTATGATATGTGGAAATAAGCCAAATCAAAAATATACCTACTGTGAAGTGTGCTTGCAGGGGCCACTAAAATATTCTGCCTGCAGAAGGTGTTGCCTTATAGAAGCAAAGTCAATTACATCCATCCCCAGCTAATCAGCATGTCTAACACTACAGGTATCCAACCTAGAGATAAGTCCAACCCCTGACAAACCTAAACCAGAATCTCTCTGCAATGTGGGGGTTCTTCATATCTGGCAGTTTGGTTTGGGCCCATCTGTAACCAACCCTCAAAAGAGATCCCGAGGTTTGATTCGAGGCTGGGATGAAGATACAGTTTGACTCTAATCCAAATCATTTGGCCCATTCTAGGTTTGAGATACAAATTACTGAAAACACACTGTCCTGAATTCTGTACAACATAGAATGATTTAACCCTTTCTGAAAAAATACATCCCTAGAGATTAACCTAAGCCATAAAGCTTGTATGCAAAGCTAAACTCTCCCCTTGTTGGAGGTGGCTCACGCTGGGAGTTCCATTCGGGGCCCTATATCTAAAAAAATACAAACGTAGAAACTGCTTCTTCCCTTGTCGGGCCCACTTTTTGTTATTTCACCTCAGAGTGCAGTGTGAAACATGGTCTCTTTTGGGGAGTGAGGATGGGAGTGGAGTGGGAGGAGAGGAGGAAAATTTAATGCACCAGAAACACTCCAGAGGTATGTTGGGTTATAATTAATGGCATGAGGTTACAACTTGCAGCTGACATTGGTAACAGTAAAAGGTCAGCCTCCTGCTGCACTCTGAATTTACTATTTGGAAGATAGTCTGAAATAATCTCTCCCACACATACATATACACACACAGTCCCCTGGATTTTGCTGTCTAGCTGATAGCTGAAGCATTTTTTTTTCTTTATTTAACTGTTTTACCCTTTTCAAGTTTTAAACAACAACAGATTAATTTGATGCACTTCGTCTCTTTGTGCCTCTTTTTCCCTTCTTTGCCCCCTCCCCATTCCTTATGTATTCTTTGTCTACCTTGTATATTTAAATTGTAAACTTTGGGGCAGGGACTCCCTTTTACTATGTGTATGTACCTTATTAGCACAACAGGGCCAGATCTCAGTTGGGGTCTCTAGATGCCACCATAATATAAATAAATAAATAAATAAATAAATAAATGCTCAGCAATTGCCTTTTGACTGACAGCTAGGAGGGCAAAAAAAGGGAATGTTAGAATGAACGTATTTTTTCTTTTCTTTCTAATAAGTCGGATGTTCACGGTCAGGCTCCAGACAGCAATTTCAATGTCAAAGAGCTTCCCTAGAAGAACGGAAAGTGAGCGTTCAGTTTCCATTCACAGTTATTAAAGTTTCCACTGTATACACTGACATATGACATTACTATTATTATGTCAGTTCCTGGAGCCCCCAACGAAAAACAGGGGTCATTATGCTAGATACATAAACATTAAGGGACAGCCCCTACACTAGAGTAAATAAATAAGACAAACAAAAGGTAGGAGAAAGTACATATTATGAGCTGTATTTAGAGATGGGGAACTCAAGCACTAAGAGACTGGGTGATTTACCCACGGTCATACAGGGAATGTGAGGCAGGGCTGGGAACTGAACCAAGATATCCTGCAGATATCTCTACCTACTACTTTAACCACAATCTCCATTAGATGGAGTGAGCAGGACGTGGCTTCTGTGGTTGTTCCCTTATTTTGACAGCAGTTTTGCCACGAGCCTGGTGGTTTCACAGGCAGTTTTTACATACTTTGGATGGACATGGTGAATGCATGCCAAGTGTCACTATCTGCTTGAAATTCAGGACAAAGCCACAGTAATGGGAGCTTTTTATTGAGTTCAGTGCTACCAATTTTAATAGCAGATATCAAAATGATATGGCATCCTTACAAGGGCAAATGTAGTATGTCAGAAGCATCACCAGTAAAAGCAATATCTGGCTGATGGAGAGCTAACTGTTTTGCAACATGCTGTTGTGCTCTGCAACGTGGCTCATAAAACCTATGAGCCATGTACAGAGTGACCTGACTGAGGTTCCGTTCAGCTTCAGTAAGTAACAGGATAATTAAAAACAATGTGTACTTGGAAAGATAACACTTTTTATCCAGGGTGTATTATAAGGGTGGGGCCAGGAGTGGAGGGGGTCGAGCACCCCCTGGGAACAGGGGAAGTGAGTGCCTATGAACCAAAATGACCTGTAATATGATGTTGTGGGTAGGAACTGAGGATTTTTAAAAGGTATTTAAGCACCTAGACATGAAGATAGGCTCCCAATGAGACTTCCAGATATGTCTAGGCACTTGACTACCATCGGGTATCTAAAGATATTTAAGCACCTAAGCATCTTTAAAAATCTGGTCCTTAACCTCTCCGTGCCTCAGTTTCCTTCACCTGTAAAATAAGGCTATAATACTTCCCCATTTCACAAGTTTTCTATGTCTTAATTAGGTTAATACACAACACCACTCTCTTGCATGTCAGTTAAGGTTGCTCCATATAAAATATATCTAACCCAAAACTAACATAACACTGATTTTTTTAAAAAAAGGCTCCAGAGATGAGCTAATGTAATGCTGATTTTTAAACAAGACTCCAGAGGCAATTCTGGTAATTACATGTTAGTAAGCCTAGCTTCAATACTACGTAAATTAATTGAAATTATAGTAAAGAATAGAATTATCAGACACACAGATGAACATGCTAAGTTGGGAAGGAGTCAATATGGCTTTTGTAAAGGGAAATCATGCCTTATCAACCTATTAGAATTCTTTGAGGGGGTCAACAAACATTTGGACAAGGGTGATCCAGTGGATATAGTGTATCTGTACTTTCAGAAAGCCTTTGACAAGGTCCCTCACCAAAGTGGGCAGTATGCAAAGTAGTCAGTCATGAGATAAGAGAGAAGGTCCTTTCATGGATCAGTAACTGGTTAAAAGACAGGAAACAAAGGATAGGAATAAATGGTCAGTTTTCACAGTGGAGATGAGTAAATAACGGAATCCCCAATGATCTGTACCGAGACTAGTGCTGTTCAACATATTCGTAAATGATCTGGAAAAAGGAGTAAACAGTGAGGTGGGAAGTTTGCAGATGATACAAAATTACTCAAGATAGTTAAGTCCAAAGGGATCTCACAAAACTGGATGACTGGGCAACAAAATGGCAGATAAAATTAAATGTCCATAAATGCAAAGAAATGCGCATTGGAAAACAATCCCAATTAGACATACAAAATGATGTAACCTAAATTAGCTATTACCACTCAAGAACGAGATCTTGGAGTCATTGTGGATACAGACAACTAAGGGAATATATGATAGAGATCTACAAAATCATGAATGGTGTGGAGAAAGCAAACAGGGAGGTGTTATTTACCCCTTCACATAGCACAAGAACCTGGAGGCACCTAAGGAAATTAATAGGCAGCAGGTTTAAAAAAATCATAACACAGTACTTTTTCACACAATTCAGACAACCTGTGGAACTCCTTGCCATGAGATGCTGTAAAAGCCAAAAGTATAACTGAGTTCAAAGAAGTAATAGGTAGGTTTGTGAAGGATAGGTCCATTAATGGCTATTAAGCAAGATGGTCAAGGATGCAATCCCATGGTCTGGTTGTCCCTAAACCTATGACTGCCAGAAGCAGAGAATGGACAATAGGGGATGTCAATAAATTGCCCTGTTTTGTTCTTTTCCTCTAAAGCATTTGGTGCCAGCCACTGTTGGAGACAGGATACTGGGTCTGACACAATTTGGCCATTCTTATGTTCTAAAAAACAAGGAGAGGAAAAGTTAAGGAGACCAATGCCATGTACCCTCTACTGTCCCCGTACATAGATACACATCTCATTGCTAGTTTCACCACAATAAACACCAGAACACACCACAACTTTAATATTGCTCTAGTAGAGATACCAGCCATCTAGCACATCCTTCTCTAAATTCCACCCACTCCCCTCTACTACAAACAGATAAGAATTCTTCTTCCACACCCCCAGTCCCTTCTATACAGGTCTGTGAAACGAGGCATGCTCTGATTGGGGCAGGGCATGAGGGAAGGTTATCAGTCACTTTTTTCTTTTTGATAATTAACCAAATTAAGTAACCCCAGAGGGCCAACCAAACTATGCACATTTTTTTCTGCAGTTTGTAGTTTAGGTTAAATAGGCCCCCCCAAAATCACAGTACTCAGAATGTGGAATTTTGGGGGAGCTGAATTAAATTGAAATCTAATCAAGCAATTTTCTTGAAACTCCTCAGAAAACTCAAACTCAGAGATTATATGCTGAAAATTTGGGGCAGATAAACTATGCTTTTCATATATAACAAATTGTTTGAAATCTCACTTTAAGTGCAAATTAATTATGGTATTGCAACAGCTCCTCTATTATGTAAAAAGCATTGAGATTGTTGGCTGAAAGACATTGTACTAATGCAAAATGTTATCATGGTTAATGGCTTTGATCATATTTTAAGGATCTTTAGCTGATCCTGTAATGTACACTGATTTAAACGTTAATATTAGTCAGGGATTGAGTGTTGCAAAGGCAGTGCACAAAGGGCCTGATCCAAACGCTTCCCACTGGCTTTAATGGCTATGGATCAGGCCATAAGTTCCTGGTGGGGAAGTCCCCTTCACTGTACAGCTACTCCTCCACTGGCCAATTAAATGAGCAGCATTTAAAAAGATTCAAGTTCATCTCTTCAAATGGTGGTTTGCCACAGGGGGGTCTACATGGTAGGAACATAAAAAGGGGAAGGGGAAGTAAATGGATCTTAGAAGGCATAGGACTCTGCAAGGGGGAATACTATATCTGTAGACTGAAGTGTTTGACCAATGTAGTGGAAATCAAATGTGGTACCAGTTCATTTATCCAAAGCATTTCACAGACAGCAAAAACATGTGAATACATTTCCCTGAAGGAGCAGGGAAATAAACCAGCAGGTTGGGTGACATGTCTGTGTTTTAGTGTTCTAGGGTTCAGTACAGTGGGGTTATTACAGGAACAGTGTAATAGGGGTCACTACCTATACTTTACCACAGCTGAGCCTTTCAAGACCTTGCACCCCACAACTTTCCCACCTCCTCCCCACTTTTTATTTTTAGTTCAAGGATATCATATTTAAAAGCAGATTGAAAACTACAAGCACTACATCCACTGTGCTTCAGTTCTGTTCTAACTTAATTAGGACCTTGGAGTTAAGCAATGTGTCACACGTTCTGATAGTTGGCCATCCCTGTTTTTTCCCCCCAGTGTGGAAAGGCTAATTGTTTTGTTGAGGTAGTGTCATGTGCCAGAAGTGGCTGAGAAGGAGTCAGATAATTAACTAGGCTCCTGCTGAGAATGTAGACCTTTCCCCCTTTCAGTAAGGTTTTTTTTCCCCCTCCAGAGCCATTATTAACTTTTACTTAACTGTAGTAAATTGCAGGGAGTGGACAACTTCAACTCTAACATGTGGAAAAGCAAAGAAAGAAAGAAAACTCCCCTGTGAAGAAGAATTCTTTTAAAAAGTTTTCATGTACCATAACAGAACATTAAAACTACATAGGGTCCCTCACAATGAAAACCTTGTGTTTTATTAAAAAGAAATCTTGCTCAAGGCATCCATTACTCATTTCCGGATTAAATGGCAAACCTTCAAGTTTTAAAGGACTAAGAGCCTTTCAGTTGAACTGTACCTGGGAGCTCTGATATTATAATATGGCACTTTTTGGATATCCTCTTGTGATTTTTGCAGGGGGTTTTTTTTGGCTGTTTTCTATTCTTTGCACCAAATCCTTGGAGGAAAACAATAGAAGTGGAAGCTGGCCCTTAGTAAGATACTATTTTTCTCCTTGCTGCTGGGTATTGCCACCATATTTAAGTAAAAAGCTGTCATGGAAGGTGGAGGCTGAAAAAACCTTTGCTGAAGGTAACTGGTGGAATAGCTGGGCAAAGAGAGACAAAGTTGCCTTGCACTCCCAGGTTTCCTCCTAAACCAAAAGTTTGAAATGAAAAATTATGACAGCCTTCAAAGTCAGTCTGCAGAGACATGTGGGAGACTCCAGGTAGCAAACAGTAAGCCTCATGCCAGTTTCTCATTTAGACTGTGGAACAAGCACCTGGTCTTCATTAACATCACTGCTATAGTTAATGTGTTGCAGGTGTGAAAGTGTGTGGCTGAAATCTGACAAAACACCTGTCTTTTGTGGCACCATTATATCTGTCTAGTGTGGGACATGACCCCCTCGGGTGTGCTTTATCCTGCCTTGAAAGCCACAGTAAGCATTGTCCTGTAATTACTAAATCAGAGTCATCATTGCTGGAAAAGAATTCTTTAACAAATTATGCCTAATTAGTCTGAAATTACCTTTAATTCCTGATGAAACCATAGGCTTAACTCTCTTCTATAACACCTTCCTTTTTATCTTTATGCAAATATGATTATACACTATCAGACTGGCACAACCAGCTGCAGCTAGTTCTCTGGTTATTAAATGGGAACTGGATGTGTGCCATTTATGATGATTTCTGGAATGCTGCATCAAAAAGTATCCAGTTTGTTCCCAGAGAACTCAATTTTTCCCTCCCACTCAAAGCAGGGATGCTTGGATCTGAGATTTTGGTTCAACCCATTATACAGAGACAAAACAGCAGGAAATTTTAGATCTAGATCTAATTTGTTTCAAAGTCTGAATGGTGTCTGGAACTGGAGTTTTGGTTTGGGTCCATATCTAGACTTACTGTCACAGGGAGCCAAATATACTTTACTAATTTTGCTTAATAAGTTACTTGGTGTATTAGATGCAAGTTTGTAAATGTCTCAAGTGGCCCAAGTTCCCACCTGTTTTATGCAACCAATTTTGGCCATCGTATGCCTGCCACAGAACTTGTTTTCATTAACCCTTTATGTACCAAACAGGGTTATGAAGGCAATGTATTCCCAGAACGTAATATGGAAAACTAATTGTGCAAGATATTTCCCCCTCATGTCTACATGCACTAAGGGATCCTTCATTGAATGCACATTATATGTCCTATAGCACTGATAAGACTAACTCAGTGCAGAGACAGACTGGTATCCTCCCGGGAGATGAAGATATGGGTAAATTACTTTCTCACTCTGGATTCTCTTCCCCAAATATTCCTTTTTTCAGGTCTATGTTAGATGACAGTTATGAGGTAGAATATTGAAGAGATGATATTTCTTTTAATCTAGCAGCTTCCTATCATTTTAATAACTTGCATTCCCTACCCAAGTCCACGAATGCTGAGGTTGACTTTTTATTTTTATTCTTAGTATTTTATACAGCATACAAGCCCTTTGCCATGGGGATGGCCTATTACAGTAATGAAGAGGTTGACAGTTTGACTGCTCGTGTACATGGTAAGCATTTGGCAAAAAGGACTGTATTTTCTGTTTATAAAGCGTCCAGCAAGATAAGGTCCCAATCCTGACTGGGGCTTCTGAGTACTATTGTAATACAAATAATATCAGATATATCATTTTGAGGTACCACTGTTCCACTGGAACTCTGATGCGCAAGGGTAGTCCCTTTGCAGCTTTGCGGAATACAGCAGCAAAGCCATTACAAGAAGGACTGGCCACTAGGCCTAGACTTACTGTTATTTCATTGTTCATTATTTAATTTTTTTTAAAGATATTAGCTTTTACATGGCTCTTTGCAATACACACTGAACTCACTCTAGCAATTTTATTTATGGAGTTTTTTTTCCACCATGAGATACAGTAAACCAATAAACCATAAATCAGATTTCAGAGTCTTCTTAATGAAAACACTCCCTTCTCATTTAATGCCTCCAATGCAGGATCACATTCCCTTTTTGTGTAGCAGAAAATGTCTGGTAGTTAAAGTCAAATACACTGATTCCTAAGCCACCATAATCATCATATCTAACCTGCCACCTAGATGACTTGACAGTTTCTCACTAATTAAAGGATGTTGTTAGAGAGAATGAAAGTTCATTGTACTCTGCCTAACCAGAATTAGAGAGAGAAAGGAAATGAGGTTTTCAGGGGCCTCAATCTTTTTATATAGCCCCAATGATGAGCACATCACTGAGCAAAGAACACACTTCCCCATTCCTTTTATTGCACCTTACAGCACTTCCTTTCACATACGTCTGGTTGAAGAACCATTACTCCTTTGCCAAGCAGCAGCAGCAGCAGAATTCAGGCACTTGCAAGTCAGTTTCCAGTTTGGAGCAGAAATCAATGGTGAGGAGCCAACATTTTCTTAGTGTAATATGTTTATTTACAAAGTGTACAGCAGTCCTGTTTCTTGGATCTGAATGGGAACAGAGTGCACATAGAAAACGGACTCTTACAGAAACTTTAGGTAAGGCACCTTAGCCTTGTGACTTTCTCTCAATCTCTCTCCAGGGCTTCACACAAGTCTAATCACTTAAACTCTGTGCCACCATCCTTTCTTCCCTCAATTCCTGAACTTTTTTACCTTAGAAATGCTTAGTCCAAGGCTATTTGTAGAGACCGTCTGGCCTAGAAAAGTGAGTTTGGATGTGACCTTCTGTTCTGTCACACAAAGAAAGCTCAAAAGGGTTTAAAGGCCCAGTCAGAGAAAAGTACTTTAACCATCACAATACCCTGAATGAGTCTCTGGGTTTAGTTACTGCATGGCATCTTTAGCTTTTTCTATGGAGGGTTTTGTTCTGGGTGCTTATACAGTACTGGCCACTGACATGAAAGCCACTAGCACCTTTTCCCCCACAACAGAACTATCCATCACCCATTCAGAAATAAGCAAGTACTGACCAAGATTTATAGATAGACCAACTGACTCCAAAAACACAATTGCCTCTGACCCCCGACCACCTGCCCAACAATTTGCCCATATCTAAAACCCAGTTCAAAGAAAATGTTTTCACTTCAGGTTTCCAACCTAGAATCAGAAGTCCTAACACACCACAAGGAAGACTACTCTCATACTTCCAGACATCACTAGGAACAGAAATGCTACGAATCCGATGAGAAAGCTTTTCTGAATCCAACTTCAGCTCTATTGGATGCTTATGCATGTCCAAAATCTGTTCCTTGTAAAGTTCACCTATCTCTAGAAGGAATGTTCTTTCTGGACTGGCAGAGCATGCTTGTCTCAATTCATGTATCATGAAATTTGTTCAAAATCCTGCCGCTAATAGCACTGGCCTTTTCTTACCTATGCGCTATTAGTCCTAACCAGGGCATGCCCCCGTTTTGTTTTCCAGTAATGCCAAAAAGTTCTAAACCTGGACAGTGGTTCTTTCACAAGGTTGAAAAGTGCAGCCTGGTTGGCAAATGGGATGCCATTTTCCTCCAGCAAAGAGTTGGTGGGACTTCTGTAAATTAATTCATATTACATTTCTCCTAACACACACAACTAGTTTTAAAGTGCCCCTGGTCATGTAGGGTACTTAGAGATTCCAGTTATTTTGGCCAGGTTAGCATTCAGGCCCAAATATCTGTTAACCTATGGACATCCATGAAATTTGAGAACTGAGCTCATCTCTAATTCTGTCCTACTAATCTGTGCCTTTTCTTTCGAGTCTTCCTCTTAATCCTGGAATGTTTTCTGGTTGCTCCCATAACAGCAACCATTACAAATGTGATAAATGAGAGGTAAAACATGGTTTCTTTCCAAAACCATGCCCATGGTACTAAAATAACTCAGGACCCTGCTCTATTGTCCCAGGGATTAATTTTCTATGGTGTTCTTTCTCTCTCTCTCTCTCTCTCTCTCTCCCTGGTAATCCCAAATTAGTCCTGATTGACCTCTTCCCGAACACTATAATAAATGCCTAATGTTACTGACTTTTCTCTGATCACTGCAAGCATGACAACCTGCCATATCTATTTAAGTATCCATTGTGTATTATAGTCAGAACTTGAATACGAACATATCCAGATAATAGCAAAGCAATTGATTCTGGTTATAGTATAATGGATGGGCTTTTGAATAATTCATTTATTAAGTAGATGAAGATAGCTTAGAAACATGTCAATGAAATGCATATTATCCTAAGGCAGAAACAATTGACTTGAACAGCCCAGTGCACCGTAGCAATCACAGGACTTCCAGGCAATGTGGACAAATGTAAGAAAAAAATTCGAGAGATTATGAATAAAATATAGTAATTTGTTCTGCCATAGTTTTAAACAATGAAATTATCTTTCTTTCCAGTTGTAAGAGGGAAGTTGTGGGTAGGAGGGTATGGGGATATGTGGGGTATAGCTAAGGATGCTACCAAGATTCTTGCAGTCTCACTCTGAAAAAGTAATTAAGTACTGATTATTAGATCTGAATGGTAATCAGTTGTCCACAGAACTATTGCAGGGACCATGCAGTTATGAACTAGTAAATGTAAGAGAGTTTATATGATTCTGTGCTCTGGATTCTGTACCTTTAAATGTATTCAGGCTGCCTGTCAGTCTAGGTGGCACTGCTGTCATCCAGTTCAAGATGTCTATTAGCATGTATAACACATTTTTCTCTCCTTTGAATTGTATTTGTTCTTTCTTTGTTTCTTGTTTTCCTTTATGTGAAGCAAACGTCATCCGGATTGAAAGTTCATGTTTTGGTTTTGGGGGGGTCATAATAATTTTGTTTGAAAACCCCTTGGTTCCTTTAACAACCCGAAATACTACACTGGTAATTGGGATGCAAGAAGTTATGTTGACTTCAAAGCGAGCAGTGGCATTTTAATCAGAGTAAATTTACTTTCAACCCAATTATGTTTGCTGCTCATTTGACACCAAGGCTCTTCCATCTTCTGGATGAGGGATCCATGTGGGGACAACTTTTCAGCACACATCCCAGCAGCTCCAACAGGACTATGATAGAGTGGTGAATCCATTTCACTGAACAGTATACCAGGCAAAGTGAAAAACTGGGCAGAATTTTCATAAGTGTCCTTAATTAATGACTGAATGAGACCCAATTCTATTATATTAGAGACAAGAGTTCTATTCTTAGATCTGCCTGCAGTGACCTTGTCCAATCTATCTGGTGTTTTACCTGTATAAAGAGTGAATGCTCATTGTCTCCCCTAAGATAGGAGGTATGAGGACTTGGTTGACAAAAGTTGTGAGGTGTTGAAATGCTAAAAATAGTTAGAAGAAGACTGGGCTCTTGGCTTGTAGCTCAGTGCACCTTCCCCTAGGCTACAAGTTATTAACACACACAAGATGTGTGACACTCGACAAGTCTTTTCTCCTGACAGCAGCCGAGTTCTTAGCTGCCCCTGCCAGGAGAAGGCAGGCTCAGAGGAAAGAAAAAAAATATCAAAAAATTGCACTTTTGAATATTAGCTCTTTTATAATAAAACATTTATATTGTTATCGGTTTGATCGCTCCTATCAATACTAAAGTGGCTCTGCAGTAGTTGTTAATCACTGGTTTAGGAAGCTATATGAACATATGTGTGTGTGTGTGTGTGTGTGTGTGTGTGTGTGTGTGTGTGTGTGTGAGAATGCACGTATATTACACACCCACCCACCCGCACACACACCCACAGATACTGAGCTACGAAGCTATGGTATAACCATTGTCTACTGACTAAAGGTGAAAACACCATCTACCTCCCCTATCTTATACTTCCCAACACATTCATTTCACTTTTCTGTGGTTCCAGGAACTACCTGTGCCAATAACAGCTGAATAACTAGAGTTCCAATTAGTTGGAACCTCCTGCTTGAGCTGATGTTTGGCAGGTTGTTTTCATGCTCCAGCTGAGTCAGGAAGATTTTCCAGACAGCTTTTATACAAAATAAACAGTCCAGAGATTCTCAGCAGAGCACCCGGATGCAGTTCCAATATTTTCCTGTTTTAGGGTAAAAGGGTCTGCTGCAGGATTCATTTCTTTTCTTTCCTATGTGTCTGTCCCAGGTTCAAAGGCCCTGTGTCTTGCCCTCACTCCAGAGCCTGTCAGCCAACAAAAAAATTAAAATTATAAAAGTCCAGCCAAGTATTCTGCTTTCCCAGAACTCCAGCCTTGGAATGAGGGGCTGAGCTCTGCATACTAGCCAAGGTAAGGTAGATAAATTTAGCCACCATCTACAACTTCACATGTTGGCACTCGGCACCGTTGTCTGACACCAGCAACCCAAGTGTGAAGTATTGGTAAACCACATGCCAAGTTGTTACTGCAGCTCCTTCAGCACAATAGTTTAATTGCATTGTGGTCTTTCTCAAAGCCTTTAATGCAAAGTGCCATGGATGCTTCCCTTTACTATGTGGTTTGGAGCTAGGCAGAGGGTGGAATAGAAAACTGCCCAGAGCGCTGTGACAGATGTGTAATTAAGGAATAAGGCATGATAGGGCATGTATTATACTAGGTTACTGTCCACACCTTGGGTGTCACAGCTCAGGCAGTTTCAACAGTCTGAGATGTGAAACTCTCTTAAAGAGACAGGCACTAATTCTCTGTCTTCTTTCTAATACACAATTATTAGATACGGGATGGTTAATATAACTCTTAACATTTTGATTTTCCGGGGTTAACCCTTAGAGAGTCCCATCTTCAGAATTCTAAGGTGAAACGTTACCTTTTTACTCCTCCTCCATCTCACTGCTCTTCTACCTGTTCCCACCCTTCCTCTCAGATGTAGAAGAACCTCCCATTGCCAAGATGCCCTCATCTCTCCACCTAGTGTCTTCAGCTCAGAGCTATTCTGACTGAAATGCTGATTCTGTCAGCTGCTTTCTGGCCTTTAAGAGGCAGTGTTGTCAAGTGGCTTTAGTACTGGGCTGGGGCTCAGAGCTCTGTATTCTGTTCCTTACTCTGCCACTGGCCTGCTGGGTGATTCTGGGCAAGCCACTTTCCTTCTCTGTGCCTCAGTTTTCCCATCTGTAAAATGGGGATAGTGATACATCTGTAGATCTCAATGGAAAATAAGAGCTTGGTATTATTACTATGAGACTGAACAGATGAGTGGGACATGACAGATTTTGCACAGCCAGAGGGCAAGCTCCTTGCTGTATGGGAGCAGGACAAGCCAACTCCTCCCAAAACTGCACTCTTAGGCCACAATCTCTTTCCTCTTGCCACCCAGCCCTCTAACAGTCTCAGCATGTCCTTGGAAACTAGCGATAGCTGGTTACACTAGTATCCTAAGTGTTAAAGTTCATTGTTAGGAGGAGGGAAACAGAAAAAAAATGTATCAAGAACTTCTATTCTAATGATTTGAGTTTTCATATTATCAGCCTTCAGCACTGAGCATGGAGGTAGGTGTTGCTTTGATTAGTTTCTTAACCCTCTGCTTACATTTATGATATAGTGTAGGAATATGGGAGGGTGGGTAGTTTTTATTTTTATGACCAATGGTTAACCTCATAAAAATAAGACCGAAAATATCATAATGCCACTATATAAATCCCTGGTGGCATCCACATCTTGAATACTGTGCTGGATGTCCAGTTCTGTTCTCCCCATCTCAAAAAGGATATATTGGAACTAGAAAAGATACAGAGAAGGGCAATAAAGATGATCAAGGGTATGGAATGGCTTCCATACAAGTTCAGACTAAAAAGATTAGGCCTGTTCAGCTTATAAAAGACATGATTAAGGGGTGATATGATAGAGGTCTATAAAATCACAACTGGTGTGGAGAAAATTAATAGAGAAGTATTATTTACCCTTTCCAGCAATACAAAAACCAGGGGCCACCTGATGAAATTAACAGGCAGCTGGCTTAATAGAAACAAGAGGAAATACTTTTTCACACAAGGCACAATTAATCTGTGGAACTCATTACAATGGGATGTTGTGATGGCCAAAAGTATAACTGGGTTCAGAAAAGAATTAGATAAGTTCGTGGAAGATAGATCCGTCAACAGCTATTAGCCAAGATGGTCAGGGACACACTCCCATGCTTGGGGTGACCCTAAACTCTGACTGCCAGAAGCTGAAAGGCAAAGATTGGGTGGATTTCTCCAAAATGGCCCTGTTCTGTACAATCCCTGATACTGGCCAGTGTTGGAGACAGGATACTGGGCTAGATATACTATTGGACCAGAGCAATTCTTATGTTCTTAAACCACAAGTGGCAGATCAAAGCTACAAGCAGTTTATCATCCCTAAAGAATGAAAATCAAAGTATAGTCCATTGTTCTCGGTCACTTGAGAGAGCTGTGTCCTGCTTGAGGGATGACCAGATGAAATTCAATGTTGAAAAGTGCAAAGTAATGCATACTGGAAAAATAACCCTAACTATACATACAAAATGATGGGGTCTATGTTAACTCTTACTACTCAAGAAAGATCTTAGGAGGCATCATGGATAGTTCTCTGAAAACACCTGCTCAATGTGCTCCTTCAACCAAAAAAGCTAACAGAATTTTAGGAACCATTAGCAAAGGGCTAGATTACAAAACAGAAAATATCATAATGCTGCTATATTAATCCATAGTATGTCCACACCTTGAATACTGTGTGCAGTTCTGGTCACCCCATTTCAAAAGAGATATTAGAATTGGAAAAGTTTCAGAGAAGGACAATGAAGACGATTGGGGTACAGAACAGCTTCCATACAATGAGAGATTAAAAAGACTTGGACTGTTCGGCTTAATAAAGGGACGACTGAGGGGGGATATGATAGAGGTCTTTAAAATCATGAATGGAGTGGAGAAAGTGAAATGACACTTTCTTAAACATGAGAACCAGGGGTCACCCAATGAAACTAATAGGCAGCAAGTTAAAACAAACATAAGGAAGTACTTCTTCACACAGTTCACAGTCAACCTGTGGAACTCATTGGTCATGGGATGTTGTGAAGGTCAAAAGTATAACTGGGTTAAAAAAAAGGTATTAGATAAGTTCATGGAGGTCAATCAATGGCTATTAGCCAAGATGGTCAGAGATGCAACCGGATGCTCCAGGTGTCCCTAATCTTCCAACTGCCAGAAACATCTAGCACTGGTCACCATTGGAGACCAAGAGTATGTCTTCACTAGCAATGTTAAAGCGCTGTAAAAACCCCACGCCCAGGAGGGAAGTAGCTACTAACGCTGATGCACTGTCTACACTGGCATTTTACAGAGCTGAAACTTGCAGCACTCAGGGGAGGGGTAGGAGGTTTTCATATCCCTGAGTGAGGAAGTTGTAGCGCTGTAAAGTGGTGGTGTAGACATGGCCAAACAGTGGGCTAGCTGGAGAACTGGTCTGACCCAGCATGGCCATTTTTATGACAGCATAACAGTCATCATAGATATCTCCTTGTGGATATACGGTGCTTATAATTAGTTGTGTTGTGCATATTTAGATAAATTTTCTACTAGTATCAATTAAATATATAGCACTTGTATGTAGGAGATATAATGGAAAGCAGAATTGTGCTCCTGTATACCACTGTATATCTGGAGTAACTATTGACTTACAGTCAGATTCTGACTTTATTACTCATGTTGACATCTGCGCATATAGTCCCTTACTGCACATACAGTCCCATTGATTTTAATGGGACCGGCCACAGAGTAAGGTACTGATCAAAATGGGTAAGGTTGATCAAACACATGCCCTAGAATGAAATAGCTAGATTTACATTGGTTTGTCTGAAAGGGAAAGTAGCCCACAGCATAAGTCTAAGATCTAGCCACCCAAAAAAGGCAGATAATACTCCATACATGTAGGTGTCATGTCTGTAATTAGTTTTAAAAAAATAATAAAAATGAAAAAAAATCATTTTAGCATAAGCACAAATGAATAGTTCCTTCATTAAAATATTTTTGTTTTAATTTGTTTATATTTTAAATACCACAGGCTCAAGAAACCCGACAAATCCTGTTTCTCATGAGAGGAGAGAGCAAACCTATTTGCCTGACTTATTTGGGAGAAGCAAGGTTAGTGAAAACAGCCCATCATTTCCCCTGGATATTCATTTCAGAGGCAGCTGAATGAATATTTATCAGTTTCAAAGGCTCTGTGGAGTCACATTAATACAGACTTTATTAAACTTTTCTGATGCTGTTGTAAATGTATCGATATGAATGAGAGTAAAATGAGAACTAAATGAGTCCCACTCATGTGAGTGTATTGAGATTCCTAGCAGAATCCTCTTTTTATCCAGGCACTTTATCATAACTGAGTCATAGGCTACAATGGAGGAAGGTATGCTGTGCTTGCAACACCACAGGGGCATCACCAGCCAAGAAGAACTTTAAGAATCACCCTGATGTTCAAAGACTACAATACATGTTGGTGGTTTACATGTTAAATCTGAAGCCTCCCACACAAATGGTAAGATTACTAGTGTACAGCTTCACTGAACACTACCATTTGTTCTCTGGCAATGGATTTTGAAAGAGATACAAAGAAAGGATGAACTGCTACATCACTGCTCCATGCAAGTATACACAACTCAAAGAATAATGGAAGTGGGATTTTCCTAGCTTGGGACATAATAATAATAATAAAAAAAGCCATGGAAAAGTAAATGTGTATGCTTCCTAAAGGAAGGCATGAGTAATCCACTGGAGAAGTTGTTCAACAACAGTTTATCCTGATGAAAATATTACTTCTGTAATTCTGCCAAGGTCAGTGTCAGTTTAGGTTATCTGCTATGGAGTGCCAGCTATGGGTGTGAGATTTCCCCAACAGAGCTAAACTGACATGCACTTAACTCAGCAGAACATTTTCGTAATGGCAAGGTCCAGCTTCAGTTTTATTTGCTCATTTGTACCAGATCTACTTTTTTTCCCCCCTTCATACTCTTCCTTCTGTTCTGCTTGCATCTTTCCTCTGCCCATCTATTATCTCCCTTACTCACTCAACTCCTGTTGTCAAGCATTAATGGAAAATAATTTGGGGTGTGACCAGGATAATTTTTTCCTGTAACTGAAACCATGGCGCCTAAAATCTAATCTTTTTTCCTACAGTCTAAAGCACAGCACATGAAATCTACACTAGACAAAATATTCTTCTACAGGACCCATAATGTTCCCAGGTATGAATTAACTCCCAAACTGGCATAGGATTCAGCCCCACAGCACCCCTTGACTTAAATGAGCTGTGTAGCCAAATTCCATGAACGTTCAGAACCAGAAAGTGAACCGTTTAGTTTTTAATACAGCGCCAACACATAGAGCTCAGTTGTGCTTCCACTTCTGCTGGCATAGATCAGGAGTAACTCCACTGATGTCAACAGAATTACACTGGAGTAAAACTGACTTGAGATCAAATTGAGCCCATAGTCCTTGGATTGCTTTCCAGACTATGTAATTACAGCCTCCAGGGTGCAGCAACCTCTCTACTTGAGTACTGGTGTCTCCTGCTAGTAGACTAGCTCCTTCTATTCTTTAATATATATTTAAACTCTGACTGACATGGTATTCTATAGAGTTCCCTGATACTTGGACATACAGCGTGCAAAAGGCATATGTCCTGACAACACTGCTAAGTTTCAGGGAACACATATTCTTATTTCACATTTATTAGCTCAGCAGAAACCACTCTTTACTACACCATCACCCACCTGGGAGTGCCGCCGTACTGAGAGGAGAAAGGGATATCTGCAGACAAAGAATGGGAACACTAGCAGAAAAGTTAATAAAAGCTTATTATAACAGCAGCCTGGTCAGCAATCTTGAAATTCAGTTATTCCCTCAGTGAAACGGAGGTGTAAAGATTATTTCCTGCTTTCTCCTCTAAGCTCTTTCTATACCCTCCTCCCCAATAAAGTAAGTAAAGTAAGGGGGAGGAATAGCTCAGTGGTTTGTGCATTGGCCTGCTAAACCCAGGGTTGTGAGTTCAATCCTTTAGGGGGCCATTTAGAGATCTGGGGAAAAATCAGTACTTGGTCCTACTAGTGAAGGCAGGGGGCTGGACTCAATGACCTTTTGGGGTCCCGTCCAGCTCTATGAGATAGGTATATCTCCATATATTTTTCTTTAATTAATTTGATGCGGACTGGTTAAGCAGCACATCAATGGAAATAATATATCCCCTAAACATAGATAAGGGGTTTGAAACTGCAATTCAAAAATACCCTCAAAGAAAATGGAGTCTGCTGAGCTTGTACTGTCTTTTCGGGGGTAAGAGAAAGTGGAACAAGGGAAAGGAGTGGATCAAAACCAAGACTGGACCCACCTGGCCAAGCCTGTTGCTTAAACTCTTCAATACAGGAATGGGCATATATTCTAGCAGCATCTATCCATTTTCCATTGAATGGAGGCTGAGAAGGTGCAAAGTAAGTCAAGAAGCTTTGGATATGTCCAATAGCCACTGGCATCCGGCAGGATATTCAGCATTGAAACAATTTATAGTGCTGGCATTTAATTAGGTGATGGACAAATCTTCATCAAGAGTTCAGGAGGTCCTTTTTAGTTAGATTTAGGTAAGTATTTGGGATATTTATTTGAAGTTCTAGACTGAGGTCTTCTGCTTCCCTCCAGCAAGCCTGACCAACTCCTTTCCCCCAAGACTCTGATCCACTTCCTTCCCTCCCACTATAGTACCAAGACCATGCTGTTTTCTCCATAAGCTACCCCAGAGACTCAGTGAATGCTCACACTCACAAAAGAAATGAAAGTTCCTAAACCACTTCTTTTGACTTTAGAAAGGTTAGTAATGCTAGGTTAAAAGTCAAATCCAAGTCATGCATACCTTGTGGTTTGCACAGCCCTCCCCCAAGTAATTACATTAAAGTGAATTTATAATCCTGATCTCCCTCCTCCCCCCCCCCCCAATCTCTCTATTCCCACGTCTTCTGTTTACATAGGTGCTGGAACTAGGGATGTTGCCACATCCCCTGGGTTGAAGTGGTTTCCATCATATACAGGGTTCACAGTTTGGTTCAATGGCTCTCAGCACCCCCACTATCCAAATTATTCCTGTACCCCTGTCTGTTTCCTCTTCCCTCATCAAACCTTGTTCAGGCCCCTGTCCTGCAAATGCTGAAAAATGTGTTTAGCTCTGCTACAGAGAATGGTCCCCACTGAACTATTTTCCCTAAGGGAACTACTAATGGTGTGAGATTACACATATACTTAAGCATTTGCAGGATCAGGGCTTTGGATCATAAGCTCCTCATGGCAAAACCATGGTTTGACTGAGGCTGGGACACTGGTTTTCTCTTTGCTTGTGGAGAATCTAGCACACTTTAAGGAGCTATAAAATAATAAATAATAACACTGGTCTACAATTTTTGAGAAGTCATCTGCTTCAGAGATAAAATGTGCTATTTATTATGTATTTTTATGTGCTGAATTCAAATATGACAATTAAAAAAACTGATTGGCTACTGTTTCTAAGATATTTAAGTTTTTACATTTTATGTCTATGTATATTGTGTAGATAGTAGAATTTTAATCATAAATTGTAAACCTAGGTCTTTTCATTTGTTTATGGTTGCTTTACATGATAATATTTCACCTGTCCTGTTTTTGTAACATTTTAAAAATCAGCAAAAGGGTTATATAAATAAAATTTATTATGAAACAAAAGGCAAAAAACTATTATGTACATAGTTTAGTCCTATTCAGTGTCTACTCGGCGCTTCTTGGCTTGTCTCTTGTATTCATTAAATGGAGCATCTCTTGTCACTGTCCAGCAATAGTCTGCAAGCATTGATGGGCTCCATTTGCCCTGATAGCGTTTCTCCATTATTGCAATGTCCTGGTGAAATCGGTCGCCGTGCTCATCGCTCACTGCTCCGCAGTTCGGTGGAAAAAAAATCTAGATGAGAGTCCAAAAAAATGTATCTTTAGTGACATGTTGCAACCAAGGCTTTTGTATGCCTTGAGGAGGTTTTCCACCAACAACCTGTAGTTGTCTGCCTTGTTGTTTCCGAGAAAATTTATTGCCACTAACTGGAAGGCTTTTCATGCCGAATTTTCCTTGCCACGCAGTGCATGGTCAAATGCATCATCTCGAAGAAGTTCACGAATCTGAGGACCAACGAAGACACCTTCCTTTATCTTAGCTTCACTTAACCTTGGAAATTTTCCACGGAGGTACCTGCAAGTTGCTTGTGTTTTGTCAATGGCCTTGACAAAGTTCTTCATCAGACCCAGCTTGATGTGTAAGGGTGGTAACAAAATCTTCCTTGATTCAACAAGTGGTGGATGCTGAACACTTTTCCTCCCAGGCACCAATGACTGTCGGAGTGGCCAATCTTTCTTGATGTAGTGGGAATCTCTTGCACGACTATCCCATTCGCAGAGAAAACAGCAGTACTTTGTGTATCCAGTCTGCAGACCAAGCAAGAGAGCAACAACCTTCAAATCGCCACGAAGCTGCCACTGATGTTGGTCACAGTTTATGCACCTCAAAAGTGGTTTCATGTTGTCATAGGTTTCCTTCATATGGACTGCATGACCAACTGGAATTGATGGCAAAACATTGCCATTATTCAGTAAAACAGCTTTAAGACTCGTCTTCGATGAATCAATGAACAGTCTCCACTCATCTGGATCGTGAATGATGTTGAGGGCTGCCATCACACCATCGATGTTGTTGCAGGCTACAGGATCACCTTCCATGAAGAAGAATGGGACAAGATCCTTTTGACGGTCACGGAACATGGAAACCCTAACATCACCTGCCAGGAGATTCCATTGCTGTAGTCTGGAGCCCAACAGCTCTGCCTTACTCTTGGGTAGTTCCAAATCCCTGACAAGGTCATTCAGTTCACCTTGTGTTATGAGGTGTGGTTCAGAGGAGGAGGATGGGAGAAAATGTGGGTCCTGTGACATTGATGGTTCAGGACCAGAAGTTTCATCCTCTTCCTCGTCTGACTCAAGTGAGAATGATTCTGGTGCATCAGGAACTGGCAGTCCTTCTTCATGGGGTACTGGGCATATAGCTGATGGAATATTTGGATAATGCACAGTCCACTTTTTCTTCTTTGACACACCTTTCCCAACTGGAGGCACCATGCAGAAGTAACAATTGCTGGCATGATCTGTTGGCTCTCTCCAAATCATTGGCACTGCAAAAGGCAGTGATTTCCTTTTCCTGTTCAACCACTGGCGAAGATTTGTTGCACAAGTGTTGCAGCATATGTGTGGGGCCCACCTCTTGTCCTGATCTCCAATTTTGCAGCCAAAAGAAAGGTGATAGGCTTTCTTAACCATAGTGGTTATACTGCGCTTTTGTGATGCAAAAGTCACTTCACCACAAACACAGCAGAAGTTATCTGCACTGTTCACACAAGTACGAGGCATCTCTGCTCACTTTGGCTAAACAGAAATGTGTCCCTTTGCAAAATCAAACACTGACAAAGAAGAGAGCACGACACTGCATGATTTCTAGAGCTGATATAGGGCAATTTGTTCAGCAGAGTGATGTAAGCTTCGTTATGATTGCATCATCCATGACTTCTAGGAATAACATGATGCAATTCATATCATGTATGACGCAATACCAGCTTCAGGTTGCATCTGTTGTGGAAACACTGCAGCAGTATGTTGTTGACAACATTCCTTAATATACCCTTTATTCTAACAAAATAGTTTTGATCTAATCACTAATTTGACAGAACATTTTAAATGATTTATAATTAAGAGCTAATCCTCATGGAATAGAACATTGTCACAGGTTAATGGTCTCCTGTTGTGTTTCTGTAACAGTCCATTTTCACAGAATCGGGACCACAGTGACAAGATGTGTGTGCTAGGAATGCTGGGATGTGGAAGGATCCAAATGGTTGATTCTCAGACACTTATTCATTGCTACTTGCCACGTTACCTCCCAAGTTAAGGTTTGTCACTTTACACCATATTATATACACACAGATCTCTCTCTTGGTCTATGGAAAACACTCTCAATCTCAACCATGTTTTTAATTGGGCTTAAATTTGCTGTATAAGTTAACAATTATGCATTAGTTTGTGAAGTTTATTCCCATTCCCCCCTGCCCAGCAGGAATTCAGGGCACTCAGCACCTTTTAGGCTTGTACCCCCATCCTCATTAAATTGGGTTGTTGTTTTTTTCATTGAGTAATTATTTTATCTATAGAGACAAAAAAGCAATAAAAAGAGTAAGATAAATAAATATTTTAATGTACTGGTCGTGTTCAAGTTTGAAAATTACAGGCTGAATAGTAGTTATTCTTCCTAACTGTTTACAGAGACCCACAGCCCTCATTCACTTCAGTGTAGTATCCAAGTCATTAAAAAGACTGGAAATATCTGAAGGAGCTGAAGGAGCTCATGGTGTGATCACAATGGAAATGCAAACTATCACCCTTTGGAGAGTCTAATATGAACCCATTTCCATGGAATCTCAGTTGCAGTATAAATGCATGTGCTGCTAAACAAAATTAAAATCCACACACACAAAACTGTTGCACTGGAACAACAGTAAAATTCTGACACAAACCCTTCCAAAGCAAGGAAATTCACCACAGCCTCCTTATCGCAGCCCCTTTGGGAGATAGATGCACATATGGTCTTCTGTCAGGGGGCCTTGGAACAGTGGGTAATCTTACATACCTTTCATGCATACCTGGAAACTTTCATGCTTGGCTGACCCTGAAATTTTTCAACAAACATATATTCTAAGGAGAAAAAGACAACTAGATGATAACCAGCCATGTAACAGGATCTTATAATTCCACCCATCTAGGGGTTCTATTGACGTCGTAAACCATGAGATCAAAGCCCTAATCTCTCTTGCCAGAACCACTCTGGGAGTGATAAAGCAAAACTCCCATTGAAGGGCTGCACTAAGAACTGCAGGATCCATCCCCAAAGATGGCCTTTGCTTATATAGTATTTTGCATATTTGCTTTTGCTTTTCATTGGAGCTTTTCAGAAACGGTGAAAGCTGCTTAAATTTGCTTCTGAAATGTTCATCGTTTCACTACAGGAGATTCTGCACCTCTGATAGTCCATTGTTCTGCAGAGTTTCAAGGAGTCATTATGCTTTCTTTTCAAAACATGAAAAACAAATACAGAGCTTTGCTTGAAATGTTGTGCTGACAAAAGGCTGAGAGGAAGTGAAAGTGTTACCACTGCCATCTTTGAAATGTTTCCTTTTTAGGCTTCAGGCAAGGAGAGGAGGTAGACAGCAGAAAAGGAAAGAAAAAGATGTATAATACAGTGGATACTGATCTATGGAAGCCTTCTTCCTAGCCACATTTCTTCCCTGATAACTAACAACGTGGGTACTCACATACAATGTTGGTGGTCCAGCCATTGTTCCATTATAGATAGGGTGGTGAGGATATGGGGGTAGGATTAGGATTGTTTTGAGTAGAGTACTGTAGCCCTGCCAATAGAGTTACTTAAGCATAACTTTGATTTTGTTCCACTAACGTTATTTTGCAGAAGTTATTTATACACATTTACAACCTTAACTTCATAGCCATGCAATTTTTAATGGGAATTCCCTTTATCTGAAGGCTTTAAAAAAAACAGTTCATTACATTATTGGCTTTGAAGCCCTTTCTTGGTTGGTTTCAGCCAGGCAAAAATCCAAGTATACTCCACCCAAGCCCCATGCAACCCCTTCCACCACAAGTTGTTCTCTTTGTCAAGACATGCCAGATTTGGGCACTAGGTAGGAAGAGTGGGGATAGGTGAATGGAAGGCCATGAGTAGATATAAAACAGGAAGGAGGCTGAGGAGTATGTATGTGGGGATGGCACAGGTACCTTTGCTAAAAAGGTAGGTAAATAAAGTGGAAGGGATATTTCTCTTCTTTCCTTTTCCGGTAAAACAGATTCCACCAGCTCAAGACTGTTGGAACTAGTTCCCCTGTATAGTAATGGCTGCAGCACACAGGCAGCGGGTGAGTGAGAAATAATTACAATAGTGCAACCCCACTGCTATATTGGACATGTTATGTTATCTTCATAAACAGTTCTGCCTTATGGCTCTGATTTAATAAAGCATTTCAGCATATCCTTAAAATTAAGCATGTGCTTACAGCCCATTAAAGTCAACTTAGCTGAACAGCAAAAGTGCTTGAAGATTGGCACGTGCGTGAATACCTTTTCTAAATTGCGGCCTATAAGGCTATGCCTCATAATGGCTACTGCTCTGTAGTCAAGAGCTCCCAACTGCTTTTAAGTCTGTCAGAACCTTGTTTTATTCGTAGCAATACTTTGCTATAATTTACACATCATGTGGCTTGTAAAACCAGCTTTATGGAGAGGTGGCACAGTAAGAGACATGATCCTACTCTACCAGCCTCAAAAAACACTGTCAGTTGGAAAAGGAAACTGGGCCAAAAGGTAACACCTTGACACAGATGCTTGAAACTAGAGGTTGAAAGGAAGCTCCTAAAAATCTTGCTAAAAGCTGTTGCGAAGTATAATGCAACAGAAGGTCCTGTGACACCTTTAAGACTAACAGAAGTATTGGGAGCATAAGCTTTCGTGGGTAAGAAACTCACTTCTTCAGATGCATCTGAAGTGAGGGTCTTACCCACGAAAGCTTATGTTCCCAATACTTCTGTTAGTCTTAAAGGTGCCACAGGACCCTCTGTTGCTTTTTACAGATTCAGACTAACACGGCTACCCCTCTGATGCGAAGTATAATATGTTTCTGTACTGCAATCCCTTACATTCAGGCCTGCCGACAGCAATTCCAGGCCCCAGGCAATCCCTAGGAAGGGTGTGGGGCACAGGGCTCCTACCCGGGCGATTGCCCCCTTCCCTCCCCACCCTGCCATCGGCAGGCCTGCTTACATTCAATGAGGCAAAGTATCTGTATGCAATGGCAGCCTTAACTCTAAATGTCCATGCTTTGGTAGCTTTGTGATGGAACATTAAAGTGGTTAATAAGAGTTAGTTTGGAGACATCTTATCACCCTGATATTCAGTACTAGGAAGTGTAACAGAATCAATTAAAGAAGTACAGCATATCACCATGCCATCTGTAATAGAAGTGAAATAGAAATATAGCAGCATTTTAGTAGCTCTCTCTCTTACGAAGGCGACTCTGAAAACTACAATGATCCAAGGCCACAATTTGCTATAATCAGTCTTGAAGGGCTATCAAGATTGAATGCACAAGATCTCATTGCATATCAGGGATTTAAAAAATGGAAGTTTTATTCTACTGGAAAATTGGGATTCTGGGCAACAAAGTGATGGTGTATTTCAACTTTTCTTCAGCCGGGAACAGTGAATGAGATAGTCATTTATGGTAAGACTTCCCCACACACACACACACACACAGACTCACACCTAACTCCCCCATCAAATCTGAGCAATGATTCCCAATTGTATTTGACCTTAAAAATTCTAATTCCCAGCTTGCAATTTTCTCCTCACATTTTTATTTTAACATCTGCTATCTTAAAAATTACTAATCAGAGATCAATTATTTTTTCATTTGAAAGCTGAGATTTCAAGACTTCAGATGTACAGTGGTCCCCATTAAACTCTTTACAAACACCTTTGCTAATTAATAACATTACTAACAGAGTAATCTCAGCATTCCATAGATACTCACTGTGTTCAGTATAAAACATACTGCAGTGATGATATTTATCCGTGAAGGCAAGTTGTAAAAGTTTTTAATGGCAGACCCTTAGTTTCTGTGTTCTAGCTCTAGTGGTTCTTGAGAAAATGTTGTTATAAATTCAACTGGGAATAGAAAAAAAATAACACAGTGGTCATCACAATTGTCATCACAAGGTTGTGATTTTAATATCAGATAGCTTGTGTCCTGCCAAGCCCAGATAGAATTTGAATAGCTCTAATAAAGAGTTTCTGGACTAGCTGACTTTTCCCAAGCACTGGTCCTATATTAATTATAAGAAAAAGAAATTGAATTTGAGTACATGATTATAGACAAAAGAACTATGCCTGGTACTCAAAATTAGTCCCAATAGGGTTTGCAGGATGATACCCTTAAATGGTGAGGACTTACTCAATTGTGAGATTCCTCTCTTCCAGCTCTTCTCTTTGCGTGTAGCACCAAGTACAGTGCCAGTAGCCAACTAAATAAAATAAATAAATAAATAATAAAAAACCCCACTGTCACCTTCATTTCTGCACTCACTGTTAAAGATTTTATTTTGCAGTGGGGGAACACATTGGAAGCTAAAAATATTGTGGTTCCCTCTTATTTGTGTGCCTCAGGGTTTTTGCTTGCACCAGTTATCAAACTACTTATTGTTTAATGCATTTCTAGTATCCCCCCACGATGATATCCAGGCACACCACAAAATTAAGATGTACCTTTATTCGTTCAAAGAGAGGAATTTCTCCTCCTATTTTGTAAGTTCCAGGGTTTACTTTTTTTTTTTTAATTAAGTGGGCAGCCCTTTCACACAAAAAAGCAAAGCAAAACAAAAAGTGATAGCACAGAAAACCAGTCTGAATATGGATAGCTGAGTACCTGGAAAACACAACTAATGGCATTGAAAAAAATCCTTATGAATGGGTGTTTCATTTAAAATGCCAACCAACATGTGAAAGTCCACAGCCTTGATTTTCCTCTCAGACTGGTGTAAATTATAAGAAAATCCATCAAAGTGAAGTGCCAGCGTTAGTGACAAGAATCAGGCCTACTGTATGTTTTATCTTTATATTCTCTCTTATGCTAAATGTCCAAAACAGGTAAGGTTGTCTACTGAAAGATTTTCAGTCTAAATGCTTCATAATTTTGTTGCTCATCAAAAGTGATGGACAAAATCAAGCAGCATGCCTGTTCTCTAGTCTTTAGCAAGCTGTTAAGGGCTGAACAATCTCCCAGAATATAAGCAGGGATTAAAAAAAAAATCAAAGTTCTAATGCACAAACATGAAATATTGTTGGAAATCACAGTTCAACCTTTCTTTCCATTGCACCAGATTTCACAATCCGGAGTCGTCTTGATACAAAAGAAGAGTCATTTCTCCTGTGCTTCTGTTTAATATAGAAAAAAATAAACATTTCAAAATTGTGAACACAAAAGACGATAATTATACTAGGGATCATAGGCCCTTCTGATAGTTATTGAAGTGTCTAGCACACAAATGCTACAAACTCTCTTTGGTTTAGGAATTCTCCAGGATGCTTAATTGTTCATTTACTCCCCTCCCCCCAAAAAAATCACCCACAGAGACCCTCTTATCATAGTGACATTCATGCCAGCTAAGTAGAACTGGACATGGTGCAACCAGAATGCCAACCAGAGAAGTCACAAGGCAGATGTGCTGTTCTGAGATGAAACATGAATCCAACACTGGGATCTCCTGAGAAGTTGGCACTGCCTTTATATCATTATTTGTTATTTGCTATGTGCATGGCATTGTACAAGACACAGAAGACAAAGCCTCTGCCCCAACAGACAACACAATGTACCTACTGACTCAAAGGATGGTTCCTTCTCAGAATTAAGCTTGTACAGTTCTCATTTTATTTTCAGGAATGGATTATAATGTTGTAAACTGAAGTGGGTTAGGGATTATGGGAGAAGTGAATTTTGAAAGGAAATTTGAAAGAGAAGAGGGTGGTTACCTAGTGCAGTGGGCTAGGGATGGGGCTCCGGCAGTAGGGGTCACCGTGGAAGAAAGTTCAGAGGCTGATGTGGGAGGATACAAAGAGTGTTGAAATGGGATTCATTGGATGAAGGAAGTGAGTATCAAAAAAAAAAAAAAAAAAAGAAGATGGTAGAAATGCAGGAAGGGGTGGAGCTATCAGATTGTCCAACTGGCAGGACAAGAAACTGGAAATGATGCAAGAGAAAACCAGTGGAGGGATTTGAAGAAAAGAGTGACATGATCCAAGCAATGGGTAAAGGTGGGACATGCCTTGCGAACAATCTTTTTGGTGGCCCATTCACTCCCATTTTTTATATAGCTGGATTATGATTACAAACTAAGCTACTGAAAAGCCCCTCATTAGAAGATGAACTTGAAAGCTTATTGTGATAGGACACTTAAGAGATTGATTTTAAAGAAACAAAAATCCCAACTGTAAGCACAGCTACCACTTCCCAGTTAATTCTGTAGAAAACCCACTTTAACTATATTTTTCTCATTTACCTACATTTTACAACCTGTTTTGTGATCATTCATATCATTTCCTCCAGGACATCCATTTTTCACATGTTTTCAGTGAGGACTGCATCCACAGCAGCACAACAGACTTGGTCAAACCAGTTCTCTGCTCTGTAATTCCAAGCCCAAATATAAAAATCTAGCAATGATGCCTATGTCATTAAAGAGATTAAAGGAATAAATGACCTGTGATATGGGAGTAATGCACTTAATTTCTCTCTTAAAAATTCTGGATTCAAATTAAGTTTGGTCACAAATGAAAATGAGCTTGTTGCTTCACTAGCCCATAGCAGAACTCTATAAATCACCTGAAAAGTTTTGGGAGTTCAATTAGCTTCAGATAAGCATACATAATTTCAGGTGCTTATCCAAGCCTTATTTGAACTATCAGAACTGCTTTGATATGCAGAAATGGACTGAAAAGTCAGCAAAAGCAGGTTTCCTCAGAAAATAGATTCATGGATTTTCAGATTCCAAGGCAAAAAGGGACCTGTATGATCATCTTGTCTAACCTCCTGTATAACACAGACCAGAGAACTTCCCCAAAATAATTACCCTAGAGCAGAACTTTTAGGAAAACATCCAATCTTGATTTAAAAGTTGTCAGGAACAGAGATTCCCTCATGACCCTTGGTAAATTGTTTCAAAGGTTAATTACTCTCACTATTAAAAAAAAATCTATTCCTTATTTCTCATCTGTATTTATCTAGCTTCAACTTCCAGCCATTGGATCATGATATACTTTTCCCTGATAGAATAAAGAGCCCATTATTAAATATTTGTTCCCCATGTAGCTACTTATACACTGCCATCAAGTCACCCCTTAACCCTTCTCTTTGTCAAGCTAAATAGATCAAGCTCTTTGAGTCTACCACTATAAGGCATGTTTTCTAATCCTTTAATCATCCTCATGGCTCTTCTCTGAACCCTCTCCAATGTATCAACATCCTTCTTGCATTGTTGGCACCAGACCTGGACACAGTATTCCAGCAGCGGTCACACCAGTGCCAAAAATAGAGGTTTAATAACCTCTCTACTCCTACTTGAGATTCCCCTGTTTATGCATCCCAGGATTGCATTCATTCCTTTTGCCACAGCATCACACTGGGAGCTCATATTCAGCTGATTACCCACCATGATTTCCCTAATCTTTTTCAAAGTCTCTGCTTCCCAGGATAGAACCCCACCCTCTAAGTATGGTTTGCATTCTTGGTTGCTAGATGTAGACATTTACATTTAGCCCTATTAAGACCTGTATTGTTTGCTTGTGCCCAGTTTACAAAACAATCCAGCTCGTTCCGAATCAGTGATCTGTCCATTTCCCTCTCCTGCAATTTGTGTCAACTATAAACTTTATCAGTGATGATTGTACTTTTTCTTCCAGATCATTGATAAAAATGTTAAATAGCATAGGGCCAAGAATTGATCCCTCCGAGACCCCACGGAAAACACACTCGCTGGATGATGATTCCCTCTTTACAATTACTTTTTGAGACCTATCAGTTAAATAGATTAAAAACGGCTGTGTGCCGTGTTAATTTTAAATCATTTAAATCATTCTAATTTTTTAATCAAAATGTCATGTGGTACCAGTCAAATGACTTACAGAAGTCTAAGTTTATTGTGTCAAAACTATTAACTTTATCAACCAAACTCATAATCTCATCAAAAAAGATATCAAGTTAGTTTGAAAAGATCTATTTTATATAAACCCATGTTGATTTGCATTAATTACATTACCCTCCTTTAATTCTTTATTAATCTAGTCCATTATCAGCCACTCTATTATCTTGCCAAGGATCGATGTCAGGTGACAGGCCTATAATTACCCAGGTCATCCTGTTCGCCTTTTTAAAAACATTTCCACTGCTCCCTATGTCTGACCAGGCTAGAAACTCTTATAAACAATATTTTGGTGTCTCCATTTCAGAACTTAGGAAATACAATGACAAGAATGAAAGAGAACAAGAAAAATTGTCCAAACTTTCTAAAACCTCAAAAAGGTCCAAACCAACCTATCTCCTTATATGGCCCTCATCACATTTAATAGAGATGAAACTAATTACTCTAGAAAGCTATGGATCTCAATAGAATGGTTACTTTTCTTTTGTGAACTATCCCATAGAATTCCATCACTCCCCCTTAAGACCAGCTGCCCCGGGCCATGGAGTATTACATTCCCTGTTTCCCCCCAATTGTGCCGGCAAGATGTTCCTCTCCTGCCTCAGGTTCTCTACCATGAGGAGCAATTTGTCATTCTGCTCCATAGTGTCCCTGAATTTCCCTCTCTGTGCCTCTGCATCATCTTGTGCTATTTGCAAGGCCAGCTCGGTGACTTTCAGTTTCTACCATAACCATGGCCCTTGCTCTGCAGGGTCTCCCCACCACCCCTTCTTCCAGGGTCTGAACCCCTACCGCAGCTTGTCCTGCTTGAGTATGTGTTTCCATCTGTCCAGGTTCTCTCCATCCCAGTCATCTTATCCACCACCCCCTACCATCCACTGCTGAGCATGGGAGATGGCTCACTGCCCTGTCCATATCATCACTGCCACATACCTCGTGGCAGTCCCTGATCTAGGTTGGTTCCGGGGCATCCTTTTTCTATCCCATCTTCTCCCAAAGAGATAATACTTTCTTATATGGCCCTCCTCATGGCACCGACAGGAAACCCTTTGCCTCCCTGTGGTCATGGGCCTCCCCTGGTCTTTCCTTGCTCAGCCCCTTCCCCTGGGCTAGCCTTGACCCTACCACTCAGGGGCAGGCACTCCCTCTGCAGGTGCCCCTGTTGCTCACAGGCCCAACACACCCATCCCCTCCCTGTTTGCTTCACAGGTGGACTGTCCTGAGCAATCACTCTTTCCTGCTCTCTCTGGAAGGCTTCTGTCCCCCATCCCAGTAGGGGCACTCCCTCTGAAAGTGTCCCCTCCTCCCACAGGCATAAGACTGCCCTGATTAGGCTTCTGGCCTCCTGATCTTGAGGTCTAGCTTCTTGCCTCAGACCCTCTGGCCCCTGCTCCCCTCCTGGAGGATCTTAAGCAAATAATGCTGCTTTTCTGCCAACTGCCTCAGGCATTCCTGCAGGTATCTCTGTGCCTCCCATTGTTGCTGCTGGTTCTCCAGGATCTGGCTCATTAGGGCCTTTGGTGGCGCATCAACCCCCTTTCAGTGGGAGCAGCAACTCTCAAGTCCAGCCTGGGAAGGTAGACCTGCCTTCTGCCAAAAAGGCCTCCACACACAGCAACTCCACTGTCCCTTTGACCCAAGTGTCTCTGCTATAGCCTTTCCCGCTCCCTTTGTATCGGGGTGGCTGTCAAACAGTCACTGAGTCTCTCATTCAGTCCCCTTCCCTCAGGGGTGATTTCATGCCTGCATTCTCCACTACGTGTGCTGGGGCACGACACACCACGTTAGCACCTCCTGCTGGTCATCTTGCAGATCAGCTCCACAGGTCAGTACGCTGACTCCCGATAGCATCTTGCCCACCATCACTTCTGCTCCTGGACCTGTGTTGCTCCAAGGACCACGGCGTCCTCTTCATAATACAGCCCTCCAGCTGTGCCGCCCTCTGCACTCCCCCCCCTTCGGGGGCCAGTACTACAATCCAACTGTCCAGTCACTTCCTCAGTGGCGAGTGGGGGTGGGGAATCTGGGCCCAGGTCCCAGCTCAGTGACCCTGTAGATGGCAGCCGCATGCTTTGTTCCCTCCAATCTCTCAGTACATTTCCCCCAGGCCATTTCCTCACGATCCCAACACCTTTTTCACTCTTACCTCAGGGCCTCAGTATACCAGTCTTACCAGCCAGCTAGGAGCTCTCTCTCACTCCCCCGTTCCTGCCCCAGCACTGCTCTTTCCAGGGTACTCACTTTCTTCTGCCTGCAAGGCAGTCAGTCCTCTTTCCTTGAGCTCCAGGGAGCAACTGACCCTGCTCTGCCCAGCAGCTCTTCTTATATGGGCCAGTCAGCCCTAATTGGCTGCCCCTCACAGCCCTTCTCCCATTGGCTGCTTTCTGCACAGCCTCCCTAGGGCTCCATTAATCCCTTACAGGCCACTGTGGGGCAGACGTCCCATCACAGGCCCTAAAATGGACTATTAGGTTAACGTGGTTCAGAGAGTAAATCGGAAGATGATTTTTGTCTTTAACAATTAAAGTACTCAGCCTCTTAGATTTCCCTGATAATGGGTCATATTTCCCTCTCTTACACATAATCACATAACACACACACACACTTTGTATAAAATATGAACCACCATGAATCTTCACTCTACATTTGAGCTGCTTGGAGGCTCTATGCAATCCAAACTACCAAGCCTTTAGAGATTCTACTGCATTGATTTCATGTGTAGCAAAACCTATATGTATAAACATATGCATCCATTTTATTAGAATGATGTCATCCAGGCTAGGTATTAAGCTTACATTTGCCTTTCTATATTTAATCCTGTTTTCCAGTGGATAGCAACTTTTAGTTTTACCCAAATCTTTGTACTAAGAAGTTCTTTTTTGCTCCCCTTAAAACTATATTTTAAAATGTAGGTCTAAATACTATTGTACTTCTAGTACCAACCAGCAAAATCCAGGAATTTGGATATTGAGGGCTGACACACTCATTGCACCCTTAACTCAACCCATTGTGCCTTTGATTTATTTATAGTGGCATGAATTGTGGTCTTAACTTTAACTGCTCTGTTTTTTGTCACTTTAGGCCATAGCCTCAAATACTGGCCATATAATTTTGTCACTGTATTATCAAGGCTATATAAAGTGGGCACTATTCAGCACAGCAGTGTAATCTCCCACATCATAATAATGCTATCCGGTTTGGCTAGAGTAAAGTGCACAACTCCAAGACAGGCAGTGGTAGAAATATAATTTGCACAGAATTAGTAAAAGGAGGAGAGCCCTTAATGAGATGTGTAACATAGATGTTGTGACATTAATCCTGTTTAACCCAGTGGTGCATACAGGAACTAAAACTGGTTTCTCTCTCTTCCATCTTCAAAGGGTTAATGTTAAACCAAACTAAAATGGCATGTTTTACCATGTCTTCTGCATGACTGATACTGCAATCGATCTGCAGCGGTTCATTTTCTCTCTGGAATCTTTGCCTACTGAGAACAAATACAAACACATGTGGAACCAATAGGAAGCAGACCAAGGGGTTTAAAAACACTGTACCAACCTATGTCAGAAAGTTCTCACTTAACAGATGGGGCAATTAATAAAACAGTCAAGTGGTATGACTGCGTCAAGGTGCCTTTAAGTGCTAACAATCCTCTTTTGTCTTACTACTGTAGTGTACAGATGGATTCCAATTCAGAATAAGCACTGCATTGTGCCCATGTTTGCCATCGTACAGTATTTATAGGTGCCAGGTGTCCAGTGCCTTTTATTTTAAAGACAAATAGAATACCGATTTTTCCCCCTCTAGCACCTTAAGTGCTGACGTGACCACTAATCTGGGTAGAATTAAATCTACAAGTAAATCAGTCCTTTTATCAATTTGAAAAGGAAGGATTTGCCATAAAATACTGCTGACACAATGTAGCCCCAGTTGACATGTATCTTTAATGTATATTGATTCTAGTTATGTATGTATTTTACAGGGCTGTCGATGGACAATTTGTGTTATGCTTGTGTGCTGAATTTCTGAGTTAAAAATATTTTCCATCTCTTGTCTTAAAGGTGAGATGTAAAACACTGACTGCTTGCCATTTAAAATTTAGTGGCACTTTTCACAAGAGTAGAAATATTAAATGTCCTAGTCCTAGACAAATTCCAATTCCCTTCTTTATGCCTGTAGCACATCCCACCCCTCTCCTCATCTTTTTTCCTGTCCTGACCTGTTGTCAAGTACCCGGGGTAGCCGTGTTAGTCTGTATCCACAAAAACAACAAGGAGTCTGGTGGCACCTTAAAGACTAACAGATTTATTTGGGCATAAGCTTTCATGGGTAAAACACATCTGAAGAAGTGAGGTTTTTTTACCCACGAAAGCTTATGCCCAAATAAATCCGTTAGTCTTTAAGGTGCCACCGGACTCCTTGTTGTTTCTGACCTGTTGTGTAACTTTGCTAGTAGAGAATGACTTTTGTGTTCCACCCCAAAAGTGGCTGCATCTCAGACATGTACAAACTGCTTTGAGATCATAGGGATGGAAAACTTTTGTAATCATTATTGTTGGTGTAAAAAAGAAACAGAGCATTGGTTGATTATATTTTTGCCACTGTTGTGATTCTATTGCTGTTCAGGGATTGAAGTGGGAAATAAAATGACGGTATGTTGGTATTCTACTCCATAGTTCCAGGACATCATACTTACAGTATTTACAATTGCAATATTTTCCCTATCCCCCACCAACCCATGTCACTCAAATACATTTGTGAGCAGTGCATCATAGTGACTTTGATAAGACTGTGGAAGCACTTCAACAATTCTGTCAGTTTCACTTTGCCTTTCTGCTTGAGCATGGAATGGAGCAGCAATCTGTCAGACCACTGTATTGAAATATAATAGAGCACTCTGATTCCTGATGACTACCATCTACAACTGTTCAACAAAAGCATCGTTAAAGAGTTCAGAAGTAAGGTGGATTTTCACTCTTATGATGATAAACCCAGAAATCAGAGACAATACCTTAGACCACTGGTTCTCAACCTTTCCAGACTACTGTACCCCTTTCCGGAGTCTGATTAGTCTTGCGTATCCCACGTTTCACCTCAATTAAACTTACAAAATCAGACATAAAAATACGAAAGTGTCTCAGCACATTATTGAAAATTTGCTTACTTTCTCATTTTTACCATATACTTATAAAATAAATTGATTGGAATATAAATATTGTACTTACATTTCAGTGTACCTAAACCCCGAGCCCTGCCACCTGGGGATGAAGCTAAAGCCCAAGTCCCACCACCCACAGTTGGAGCATGTAACTTAGATTCCCAGGGACCCCTGTGGCGTGGAGCCCCCGACAATTGCCCTGCTTGCCACCCCCTAACACTGGACCTGCACTTGCAACCCCCCTAAACCCATCCTGCAACCCCCAGGTTGACAGCCACTGAATTAGGTAAATATCTAGATGAGTTGTTGTACCCCTTGGAAGACCGCTGCATACCCCTGGTTGAGAACCACTGCCAATTAATTGCAACTGACCAGCTAAGAACTGATACTGTGAGGGGTGGGAAGAGTTTGGCAGGTTCAACTATGGTGACAGTTGACGTTGAGAAATGGACCTGGCTAAAACTGTCAAGCCTTCAACAAACACACAGTGGCCAAATGTGACAATGTTCTGACCAAATGTTCAGGAGTGGCAGAGCATACCAGGACACTATTTTCTAAACCATGTTTCATAGCAGTAGTACTGCCAAAATACCAGTATTACCATTACAGCATTAAGCAGTGGATTAGAGAAATCACAAGGTAGAAGCAAAGAAAAAATTATGTTTATAGAGGGAGAATTACTAAGAGAGAGAATGATTTCAAATTCCAGATCCCACAAGCTGCAGAAGAGAAGGCTTTTGCACCAAGGAGTAGACAAACATATACTGAAAGAAAACAGTCTGTGTTTGAGTTGTAAAGAACTACTGTAGATGATCACATTGGTCTTTTCCATCTTTCTTATCAGTCCCAAAGCAGTTTTCTGCCTACAGTGGGTTGAAAATATGGCTACACAACATTATGGTGGTTTGACACATAATTGTCTATTTTCCTTCCACATTTCCCTGACCCTATCCTCTAACTGCTGCTGTATCAAACGTTTCCTGACAAGACAGCAATGCCCATTCTCATACTAATGAAGCCCACTCCATTGGTTGAAGACTCTAGCAAGAGTCCAGAATATTAAAACGCCAAATGGTCTTAAGTGAATTTCTGAGAGTCCATTTTAAAGATTTGAGATGGATTGCTCAGAGAAAACACTAAGACACTGCTCCAAGTGTTTTGCTCTCTGCTTGCACCAAAACAATTATGAGAGTAAACAAAAATGCAAGCAGACCCTGGAAATAATCTGTACCATTATGACCTCACCTTCTTATTATTGCTTTGTCCTGCCATGCTGCTTAAACTTATGGCCATCTGCTTATGCAGCCAGTATTTCTTCTTTAATAACAATTAATATTGTTATACTTGTACCAATGAAAAATACCAGAAAAGTCAGAAGCTTGAAGTTGCCTCTCAGAACTTCAGATTCAGAAAAATTCTGCTGAAGTTGAAGGCAAAAAAGAAAACCCTTTTGGTGTTGACCTTTACGGCTTTAGTTTATATATAACAGTAGCATGGCCTCATGTGAGCAAGGTTTGCAGAATCAAGTCCTGACTACTATAAAATGTAATGAGTCTGTCAGCTTGCCCAAAATTGATGGAGTTGCCCACACCCATTTGTGAAATCATTTAATTAAATGCTACTCAACAGAGAAACCTCTTAACTAAAGCTGAGCAAATACTACACAAGATTTCCCATTAATAGTTCAAATTTTAAAACAAATTTGCTCTAACCATGTGTGTGTCTTTTTGTATTCACTTTGGGTGAACATGCCAGCTAATGAGTTCACTGGAAGGAATGTTTGAGCAAACAAAAGCTTCAAATGAATATCAGAGAACATCTGTGGATTTGCAAATACAAACATTCCCACCTGAAACCTGATTCTAAGAGTTATATTCTTTTACTTAGGGAATACACACATATCATGATTTCTTTGTGTCCAATTAAAAGTAAGCAATGTGGCTAGAAATTCAAACCCTACTTATTTGCAATAAACTGATTTTGAATGATCTACAGATCTGAATTATACACAGCAATTTTCTAAGTTGTCTAAGTTTTGGCAGCCTCCCTTTGATGCCCTGTGAGTGCAGTACTGCATGGTATCTCTGCAGCCCTGCATGATGCAACAACCCTGTAACAGGGTGGCTGGCCCTTTAAAGGCTAGAGGTCTCCGTCAGCAAATCCTGATTACTAAGGCACAGAGGGATTCCCCCCCCCCCCCCCCCCCACACACACACACAGAGGAATTTCCCCAACACTACCCTTCCCCCTTCCCCCACCCCCAGTGGTCAACCAATTACATCATGCAGTGTTGCCAATTTAGTCATTAGTTGGAAATTTGAATTGAAATTGAAACATTAATACACGCTTTAAAAGCATAACAGGTTTGAAAAGTATGAGCAAAGACTAGCTTCCTCATACAGCTATTTTTATGACAATGTCAGCACATTTGTTTCGGCTATATTGGGCCATCCTAATAATTTCAAATTATGATTTGAAAGCAAGGTCTGAGTGACCTCTCCCCTGACAGCTAGTGTTGAGCCAAGGGGTGGATGGAAAGGCTTCAGGACCAGACTGTATTTACATGAACACACCTACTCTGTCTAGGTAACCAGCAGACAGAGCTGTGTTGCCCAAGTGATCAATTTTGGCTGGTGTTGGGTTACAAATAATTTTAGTATATTGAATGTGGGGGTCATGAAATGTAATCTTTATTATATGACTAAAGGGCAGCAGAACTGTGCTTAGCCTGCTTGAATGAGGGGGGTCTCCCTCAGTGCTTAAATTGTGCTAGGGCTTGCCACGGCAGTTCATAGCCCTGGGACCTCTGGGCTTGTCACATCAGTTATGAAAGTAACAAACTTGCTTAAGCCCCGGCACCTCTTTCATTACAAATTAAGCACTGGTCACCCTCAATTGAACTTCGCTCCTTAAGCAGGCAATTGGGGGGTGGGGGGGAGCACAGGTGTTTTGCTTGGTGGTGTGGGCTCTGCCTAAGAGTCACAGGCACTATTTGACCTGCCCCTCTCCCCTGTTAAAAGAAAGAGCTGATAAGGCTCCACAGAGAGTCTTTTGGTTTGTTAAATGACCATTAGAGCTGAAATCGCTAATAAGGGCTTAGACCTGCTGAGAGACAGTGTTTCTGTGGAAGAGACTGACCAACCTGCACTAGCAGTGAGGTTCCCCCACTGAGCGCAGAAATCACTGAGATGGGTAGAACCTCGAGAGACAGACTCGCAGAGGTCACAGTGGGAGGTGGCAGCAGAAGGTGACGGCACAGGGCCATTAGGGACGGAGCGATGGAGTGAACAGTGGCATGACGAACAGCAGCAGCCAGAACAAGTGGCCAGAGCAAGGTGCTTTCTCCCCCCCACTACCAAAGCCCCCAGGGTGGGAGGTGAACTCATGTACTCTGGGTCTCCACTGACCAAGGATAATGACTATGGTGGGGTGCAGTGGAGGGAGAAGGAAGGGATAGGTTAAAGGAACATTTGTTGGTTGGACTATATTTTAGTGAGTTCACTCCAGAATGCTAGATTTATGACTGGGAAACATATATATGTATTTCCTAGTAGGCCAACATTTTTAAAAAGCATTATTTGCCAAGGTCATTATCTCACATCATCGCTACCTCAAGAGGTTATCATCTTGGGGAGTTTCTTTACTAAACTTTTTTTATTATTATAATTATTTTTTATATAAGAATGGCCATATTGGGTCAGACCAATGGTCCATCTACCCCAATGCCAGGTGCTTCAGAAGATGTGAACAGAACAGGCAATCAATGAGTGATCCATACCCTGTCATCCACTCCCAGCTCCTAGCGGACAGAGGCTAGGGACAACCCAGAGCATGATGTTGCATCTCTGCCCAGCCTGGCTAATAGACATTGATGGCCCTAACCTCCATGAACTTATATAGTTCTTTTTTAACCCCGTTATAAGTTTGGCCTTCACAACATCCCTGGCAAAAAGTTCCACAGGTTGACTGTGCATTTTATGAAGAAATACTTCCTTTTGTTTGTTTTAAACCTGTTGCCTATTAATTTCACTAGGTGACCCCTGGTTCTTGTGTTCAGTGAAGGGGTAAATAACATTTCCTTATTCACTTTCTCCCCACTAGTCAAGATTTTATAGGCCTCTCTATCATATCCCCTCTGAGTCGTCCCATTTCCAAGCTGAAAAGTCCCAGTCTTTTTAATCTCTCTTCATACAGAATCTGTTCCATATCCCTAATCATTTTAGTTGCCCTTCTCTATACCTTTTCCAATTTCAATATATCTTTTTTGAGATGGGGCAACCAAAACTGCACGCAATATTCAAGATGTGGATTTATATAGTAAAACTGGAGATGCTTGGTTTGCCAGACTGATCAGCCAAGCCAATACTGACAACCTACATGAAAAAACTGTAAGACACCATGCCTCTGGACTGTATTGACATGCAGAAAGCATTATAAGTCAGTCACTGTCAAAGCCAATTTTAGAAGTACTTAATGAGGCTGTTAAGAATCCTGGAGACACAACATACTTTATGTGACCAACATGGCTGTTGCATCATACTTTCTATTTAAGCAAGAGATACCACACACTACAAACTGTAGGCCAATATTAAGTGCATTGTCACTTGTTAAACCTGAAGTTGGACAATGCTTCCGAACAAGACTGGCAAATGCTCACTATCTTTCTGCAAAAAACTCAACTGACTGGCTAGAAGCATGCATGCAACAGTGAAAGACTCAACTGAAAAAGTGAAGAACTCTCTCACTGCATTCAAAAGAAATGTGCATACATGGTTGATGAATGCACCAATGCAAATAGGCATCAAGTATTAAGTCATTGCAAAAGTTATCTTGATGTCTGTGCTAGGCCAGTAGATGCATTCTAGATGTTCAGGTTATAGAAGACACATCAGCTGCTTCTGTGACATCTTAGAAGAGTTAAATGCTTGTAAATTGAACCCCAGACAGATGGCTGCTTGTGCATTAGATGGAGCTCCAAATTTCTCTGGAAAACATAGTGGAGTACACGCTTTGCTTAGAGAAAAGTGTAACCCTAATCTCTCCTTTACACACTTCAGAGGCCATCTACTCCAACACTAATATGAGCTGCAGAATCTTCAAAGACATTGAAAACCATAAATTTAATAGCTGTTATATTATTTTTTTCAGCAAGAGTCCTAAAGGACTGAATGTCTTGGAAACAAAGAGAAGATACACTGGGACTGAAGTTCAGATTAGTCCAACCTGGGAAAACCTGCTGGCTTTCTCATGAGTGATCTTTGGCTGTTGTCTTAAAATTACTGCAACCGTTATTACAGGCTTTGGAAAGTATCTACCAAGATAGGACAGATTTGATTAGTGCAGCTGGCAGACTACTTTTGTTACTGAGTTCAGAGAAAACTATTGCCATTCGCTCTCTTGTAAGTCTACTGTTGAAACCACTTGGGTCATTATACGCCATCCAGGAATATGCTACAACAGTAGTAGCTCTTTCTTCAGCAATAGAAGCTACTCTTGGATCAGAGAAATATCCATTGAAAACGTATTGGAAGAAGCAAAGACTTCAGTCCAGAAGTTGACTAATAAAGGCACTTATATTGAATCCTTAAGTGAAGAGGACAAGTGTTTGTTAAGCCAGCTGAAAAAGTACACAGACTTGATTCTTACAAATCTATAATAGCGATTTCTGGATTCTACTCAATCTCTATGTAGCTTTTAAAGATGCCTGTCTTACAAAACACCGATAGTGGAGTGGAGGGAGGCACCACCAGCAATGAGGCTGCCAGGTGATCAGGACAGAATATAGAATTATGAACGCAGCATGGAATATCATACGATGAACGACTGAATATTTAACTTCAACTTCATCATCACTAGTTGTTCGACACAATCTTTGTGCTATGTTTCCTGAGATGAAAGAAGTAGGAATTCATCTCCTGCTACTCCTGGTCACAACAGCTACAGCTGAGCATTCTTTTTCCTCATTGAATAGAATTTTGTGTTTTGAAAGAAGTCACCTTCTGCCTGATCATGAGCATATCATGAAGGACTGGAAGTAACGGACACACAAGAAGCCACCACAGATGAATGCACCGTATTCAAGAAGTTCATTAACAGAGTTGTGCAAAATTACAGCAAGAAACCAAGAAGCATGTAGATGTAGTTCTTCATAGTAGACTTGAGTAGCCAACTTTAATTTCTGTGATGATTTTAAAACATGAATTAAATCTAATAAAATGGTCATGAAACATTTTTCGGTTTTTACTATGATGCCATACAGCGCACTTTCACCCCTCGGCCCTCACCCTCCTCTGTATATTCGAACAGCCCCCCCCCCCCCCCCCCCAAGTTTCAATTCCCGGGGAAAACACTGGACACACATGAGCAGGGATCACATGATTCCCTTTTTAGAGCAAAATAATGCTGTAGTGAAGGGATGCTCAAGGAGAGATAAACAGAGGAAGCTGTATCAGAGACTGCAGAAGAGCTGCAGTGAGGAGGAGGGCAGGATGTAGGTCTGGAACCAGAAGTTTGAAGGATGCTAAGAGCGAAGTAAGAATAAGAGTGACCTGTCAAGGTAGGGAAGTGATCCAGAGAGCAAAAGGGGGAGAAGAGATGCCCCAGGAATGAGTTTTGGAATTGCATCTTATCCCAATAAATAGAACCAGGGAAAGGGGCATTATCAGACAAAAAAGCTTCTGTGGAGTTTAATAAGTCCCTTGATGGGGGAAACTAAGGCATAGTGCTGCATCGCCACCCCTGATCTTCTAGAGGAACCCTGCCCAATGACAACCCCTCCCCCCCAAGCTAACCCACCCATTCCCCTATACAGAAGCTTGCAAAGGGGTCCTCAGTGCCTGCACTAGAGGAATTCTCCCAAATCAGAATAAGGGTGTAAGAACTTCTTTATACCTCCCCTGCTCTTTCACCCAGAGTGGGGTAAGAAGCCAACACTGAGTTATTTATACTAAAGGAAGGAATCCCACATCAATTTAAAAGTTTCCTGCATGAATAATATTGAGGTGTGTCTCATTGGAGATTTTTGTCACACACTGTCTCAGCTAGTTGAGTGATATGTCTTTAATCAAAACATCATTTGATACACAGAGACCATACCTTTGTATAGTGAAGAGGCTTCTGTAAGTTTTGTTGAAATGACTTAATTGTTTTGTTTTTTTTTATTAGAATTATACCTCTAATAAAAAGATTATACACACCCAAAGATGCAGCCATCTAAAAGCCAATGCATCTTTGCTCCATGGTTTCATGATAATTCAACAGATGGACAACGTGTACATACACCGCACTGACTCGGAAAGCAGAGGGGGTGCAGGAAGCCAGTTGTGACTCCATGAGTCAGAGACACCTGGCTCCAGCTCAAGTTAAGGCTCCACAGGGACTTTGCGCCAGGGAGGATTGAGTATAGTGGTACTCCACTGCATTCCTTCCTCTCCCTTGGTGACCCATGCAAACTGGGTGCCTGCATGCACCAAAAGGTATTTCAATGTCTAAACCATTCTGTGGACATGCAAGTACCCTATTTGCACATGCAAGTGAAGGAACGAACAGCACATGCCAAATCTGGCTTTAACTGACTAGTCATTTAAAAACTGCTGGGCCAGCAGTACCATACTATACCAAGTTACACACATTTTAATCATTTTTAGGAGGAGGTGATATCCTCTGGCCCCTTCCAAAAGGGCACTCATTGGCACTCCCTACAAAATTCCTTTGGGCAGGAGCCCAGCTGCAAAATAAATTCTTTGTACACGACCATCAAGTTCTTCTATCCTCCTTCAAATTATTTGTGCATTTTTATTCATAATATACTACAGATGGTGGGCCAGATCCTCATCTGGTGTAAATCAGCATCATCCCAGTGAAATAAATGGAGGCACACCAAATTACACCAACTGTGCTCCATAGTGGGTTTTTTTATTTTTAATGCAACATGAATACTTTTATTTTTAACCAATGATTAGAGGAACCCCTTTCTCACTGCCATTCATATTTGCTGTCAAAATCAGTGTTCCCCTCTGTGTTATTGTCTTTGCAGGACCAATATCTTGATATCAGTGTGCCACCTGGAATTACACACCAGTATAGGCCTGTCTCAATGATATTAAAGATGCCTTTAGGTTCATACTCTTTCACAACATTTCGTAGAGCTTGAATTACCTAGCAGTCAACAACAAATTCATTGGTATCTTATTTCTCATAGTGCTGTTGCTGGAACTATGTTTTCATCTCCGCTCCTTCCACCAGACTTACTATTTGGCAAGTTCTCTTTCAACCATCACCTTATATGTTCCACTGATGCTCTATATCTTGTATTAGTGAGAGTCATTATATTCACATGTGAGTAACAACTTGATAGAATCATACATAGGTGAATCTACTAGGGAAAGGTACATATCCCCCACCCAACTTTTTACTGGCCCGCAAATATGGGGCTCACTCATCAACATTTTGAATCTACTTGCCCCCAATGCACATAGTTGAATTATCTATCTACTCTAATATGGGCATCATGTAGAATATATATCTTATAAAGTGCTTTGGGATCCTTTCAGATGCAAGATGTCAGACATACGTTCAATAGTATTTTACTGACATGATAGTGGTGGCACAAGGTGTTTGCAAACCATCCTCTGTCTTAGGGCTTGCCATCACTCAGCACATCACTAAAAATGAGTGACTGGATAAGGGATGTAGCCAAAGTAGCTGGGAGACATCTTAATGCAACACATCCATGTACAGCCTCTGCCTGTGGGGTTCTTATGAAACCCCCAGCAGATATTAAAGCCAACCCCCCTCAACAGAACTCTATTGGAACCACCCCCTGCTCTACCTTCAGATGTGAATCCCTTTCCAGGGCTAGCAGATCAAATAGGCACATGGACATCTGCACTTTCCTACGCTAGCGGAAATGAAGCTCAATGACATCTTACATACGTAATATAAACAATAATGTCTATGATGTGTACTTGAGATGGGGGCATTAGTACCCAAGTTTAAATACAGATCCAAACTCCCTCAAAGCTTAGGAATGTTCAGATTGCTGGTGTGTACTTAAGTATAGCTAGTGTTCTGTACCGTAACAGGAACCAGGTATATTTATAACGTACCATGTTGTGTGTTGTGCAGACAACACCATCTCCATAAATACATGTGCCCCTCAACCCACCTTAAAAGACAAAGCAACCACCAGTTTAATTAAATGACTCCTTCTGTTTTGTATCATGCTATTGTTTTGAGAAACAGAGTCTATAGCTTTTATAATGTCCATCTTCCCCTTCCCCAAACACACTGTTTCCTGCCAATCATCCTGGAACACAGAGTGCTGGGCACTTAGACAGGATGTTTGTTTGCTAAAGCAGCCAAGCCAAGTCACAGGTCTCAACATTTACTTATGCACAAGAAAATGGCTTGAACAGTTATTTTAGTGCACGAATAGGGGCTACTTATGGACTAAAATAGCAACAGGTTATCTTCCAAGTGAGGAAAGGCTGCTGCTGAGCCCGTAGGGCCTACGTATTGAACTGCCAGACTCCAGGATCATTGTAGAGCGGATGTTCGAGGGCACAGTAAGTCTCCCTTAACACGGACTGTGTCCTGAACAGCATCTTCAGTAATACAAGCGATTAAACCAGTGTTCCTCAGCCTGGAAGTACTGAAAAAACATTTTGAAATCTTATGGACTTACAGAAGGTCACAAAATAAATCACAGTATAACATTCCATTTATATGTTTGCGCTTGATCCTCAGTCACCATTGTGCAAGGCATTAGCACATTACTGTCATGCAAACATGGCAGAACAATATCAGGAATACCAGAAATACTTGGTGGCTCACTATGCCTCCATTTAACATACTATCTCTTCGCCTTTCCCTGACTACTGGGGTTGGGCTAGTGTAATAGACTTGCAAAGCACTTCTCTTGTCCCATCCTGTTAGCTGGCGTTGAACTGCATAAACTTGCTGGGTTCATTGTGATAGGAGTGATTGATCAGTGTTACCCATTACTATGCAAATTATCACAATGCAAATATAAATATATAGTTCTACAGCTCTGAGTTCCCAATGAAGTCCGATGCCAGGAAGTAGGATGAATTTGGACAGTAACTCAGAGCACATGTGATGTGCTGAACACAGGGTAGGGACTCAGCCCATTCACAGAGAGTCTTGTCTTTTCTTTTTTTCTTCTTCCTTAATCCATTCTTGGATGTTTGGAAGATGGAGGCTGTGAAGAACCCTTCCTATTTATTTTCCTAGCCTTCCTCTTAGGTAATGCACAGAGCACTCTGATAACTGGTGCTCCATTTGCTCTCCGCCAGATTAGGCAGAAAGGAAGAAAAGGAATAACAGTCCATCCTGGTGATTCCACAACAGCTGAATCCAGTACCCCAAAAGCCACAGGCTGAATCTTCGAGGCCTCTAGAGCCATACAGCACAACAGGCTTAGATTTAAGCCAAGAATTATACATGTCAGCACTAAAGCACAGTTTTGGGGCAGACTCTTCCTTCTTGGGAAACACGTGTTCAATGAAGTCAGTAGTCACACAACAATTTCACTTCAGGCCAACTCTGGAACCCTGGTGCCCCTGCAATGTGGAACCCTCAGGTCTACTTCAGTTCATGTGGGCTCAACAGCCATTGATCCTTACAGGGGTCACTGATATCCAAGCCAGCTACATAGTCCTTACCCAGTCGTCCAATCTTTCTCTCTTCTCAGAAGTCAAGTCAGTGTCTCTACCCCACAATGAATCTATATGGCTACTGGACCCATGGATAATGTAAGGGAAGGTAATGTCTCACGAGTGTGAGGAGAAGCAGTTTCTTCCCTGCTTGGGTGACATCTGGATACAAGCTGAATGGGCCAATAATTCAGCCCATAGAAATCTATCAAACAGGAATACCACCTAGGGAGATGAGATCAGAGGCCACAGTGGTCCAAGACAACCATCTGAATTGGGGGAAGAGGACAGAATCTCTGTTCAGGAATAGTTTTAGTCCCTGCACCTTCACACTCATTACTGGGCGGAATGAAAAAGTCTCTGGGATTTAAACAAGAAAAATTATCCTTGCAAGCACCATACATATCTAAACAACTTTCCTACAGCCCTAAAAAGAGAGTGCATGCACACTACCTATTGAGCAGTTCTAGGTTCAAAGAGCATAGCATGCCAATGCTCTACACCCTCTGTTCACTATTAGATCATTGTATGTCTCAGTTATAACCTCTATGGCTCTGAGAAGACTGGGGCCAAGCTACTTCAAAGTCCACCTCTTGATCTGCAACCCTCCAAGACAACTGTGCTCATCAGGAACATGGAAACTGTACATGCCCTCAGTAACATTTAATGGAAGGATGGTCTTTTGATTCAAGTAATGGAGTGAGACTCAGGAGAGCTTGGTTCAGTCCTTTGTTCTGCCAAAGACTTCCTATGTAACCTTAGATAAATCTCAATCTTTCTGTATCTCAATTCCCTATCTGTAAAATGGGGATAATGCTGCTTCTCTTCTCTACCTGTTTGACTAGATTGTAAGCTCTAGTGAGCAGGGACGGTCTCTTACTATGTGTTTGCACAGTGTCTAGGTCAACAGTGTCTCAGTTGGGACCTCTAGGCAGTACCGTCAGTAAAGAACCTGAGGTTAAGGCATCCTTGTTGCAGAATTGTGGAAGGCCTCCCTGGAGATCAGAATAAGTTCTAGACGGACCATTTTTCATTGCCCAATGTAAGGAACACTTTTCACAGAAGCCTCCCCAGAGTTACAGAAACTGGAGAAGAACAGAAAGGAAGTGAGAGGAGGAGGAAAGAAAGAAAGATTTTTTTTTAAAAAAAATCAAAGTATAAAAGGGGCCAAATCCAATCACAGCTCTAGCAAAGCTTGCTTCTGATTATATTTTATGCTTCTGTTACACACTGGATTTTAACTCTCAGATACAATGGTGATTGAAACTCTGTAAATACCTAAAACAGATAGATTAACTAGATTAAATAGATAGGGTTTTGGGGGGGGGGGGGTTTCTGACTGTAGCTATCCATAAATACTGTCATTCGACACTGAGGGATTTTCATGCTGGAGACCCTTGAGGTCACTGTCCATATTGTTCTTCCCAGGCATGATACTGTGTATATCCCAAAAGCCATATGGGAGAGATACTTCTTCACAGCTGCAGAGGAAACTGCTTTGCAGAACAGAAAACAGCGAAAATCATAACACAGGCTTTAGTCAGAGTTGAAAGGAAACTGCATGCAAAATTTAAACTGTGGATCTAAAATCTCATTTTCAAAATATGTTCATAAAGCTACAAGCTGTTGGAAATATTCTAATTGTCAGAATCAAGCTGTTACAATTACATTTCACAGACCACACAATCAACAAAAGGAACTGTCTGTTGAAGTAAATGTAGCTTTAAAAAAAAAAAAAAGAAGAAGAACACCAGAGTTCCTTTAGTTGAATTTTGTTTTGTTCCTTACATAAGTTTTGGTGCTGTAAAATGTGGCACGTTTTGTACTGTATGTTCCCTCAGAAAGCCAAACAGAAACTTGTCATCATGGTTTTGAGAGCACAAGGCCTCTCCTTTCTCATGTTTCAACTAAACAGCCTCCACTTGGGCTGAGGAACGTATCATATATCATAAATCACTCTCTGATAGATATTTGGCAGCCAGTCAGCACCCTAGGCTATGCAACATACAGTATGGAACATTTTTAAGGTGGAATCTAGATTTTGTAATTTAAAGACTTAATAGCATCTCAAAACATTTTACTACTTCCTGTTACAAAAAGAAATAGCCAGGAAAGCAGTATTATCCGTATGGTTTAGGTTCTCTCTAACACATCCACAAAATAAGCCACAGAACTGAAAACCTGCAGGGTTTGTTCAGTAGAATGAAAATGAAAAAAAGAAATTAGGGAACACGATCGCAGCTAAACCCAAAAACAGTCCAGTGGCAAGGAACGTCTAGAATCTGATTTTTGTCTACCAGCAATTTTAACTCTTTCATTACCCCGAGGTTAATTCACTCTCCAACACATATGAACCAAAGCCAAGTATGAAAACCAAAGAGACATTTTTTGCTTCCTTGGCTACAGTGCACACACACAGTTTACGTTATAACATTCTGCCAACTCACATCACCTAATGCTATGTTCCAACATTAAAATCAGAAAAGTTTTCTGTGGATCTAACACCTTGGGGCCAGATGTTGGTGGCCTTTTTAAATAAATATTTTATCCATTTTTTTTCAGCCTGCAGATTATTTAATCTCCTCTTCCCACCAGTATCCTCGTCTACACCTTAAATACAGTACAAACCATGATAATTAACCCCTTCACCGCAACATCCCCTTGGCCCACTCCAGGATTTGTCCTTTAGCACAACTCCATTAATTTCAGTGTAGTGGCAGCTGCTAGGAAACATATAGTGATTCCCAAGGTTATGCAAGAACAGCTTCACTGAGCTTACATATTGTGTCTAGGGGCACTTATGGGTTAACATCATGTTTTTTGGACGTGTCCTAGCATTCTCAGTGCACTTAGACTGAGCCATTCTTAGAAGGGCTAAATGAAAACTAGGGGAAATGCAGAGCATGTGGCATGGGGGTTGGGATTTCAAAAGCAAAGTTGCATGAAGAACAAAAGAAAGCAACTGAACAAAAAATCACAGGAAGTTCAGATGAAAATACACATTAATTGTTACAAATTAATTGAGATTTTAAAGCAGTATAAAATGTTAAATATCATTTATAGTTTGATTTAAGCTCACAACTCATTGACCTTGGAGACTGAAAAATCAAATTATGCTAAAATAGGAGGGATAAAACTTTCCAATAGGATTGTGTCTCCTTTGTTTACTCTCATTGTTTTTCAAAATTGTTTATTTTGTTAATAATTTTTGATAATCCTTTCATTTTATTGTTCAGCTTCTACTATACCTAAGTCAGTCATGTTGTTTGGACAGAAATGCTACTGTTTGCATTCCTAAATCCAGCTATGGGCTGACCATCTAATTTAAAATCAAGAAACAAGTATCCATCCAGTACTGGGTTTGAAATACTGAAAACCAAAATAAACATTTTGCATGTAAGTTCCCTGTGCATCACTCCTCTGAAATTAAGCAGAACAAACTTGACAGACACTCCACAAGCATATTTCTAAAATGGCCAATATGATAACCTGAGACATAGGTGTACTAATGATCTTTTAAATGTTCAATACTGTGGCCCTTACTCTGAATATCATCAGGTGAATGTGTCTGCAAAGCAACTGATTATGTTTTGGGGTAAATTTTACTTTCAGCCTTTTTACTCTGTTTTATTTCAGAGATTCTGTTTTCTGAACAGCCAGCCCATTGCTTAACTTGTCAGAAGATTAAAAGCCATTGCTAACTTCTGTGCTTGCAATTCCTTCACCCCACAATCTATTTGATTAACATCCTGTTCAAGGTTTAACAATCCTGCCACTTACAGATGTGCATGAGCACACACACATAGAGGAGAGGCAGTAATTGATATTATTTGCGTTGCATAATAGCGTCCATTCTACCTCTCTTTTCAGTCACTCAGAACTACCTGAAACTTTCCTGAAAACATTCACCTTCAGGCAAAGACCAAGCCTGGAAAAATTAAATCCTAAAAAGTGATTTTTCAGACTTTATATTTTCTAGACTTGGGCTTCGCCTGAACGTGAATATGTATCTATTATTTACTAGGACAGCCAAACCATCCTCAGCCTCCTTGGAAGGAATACAGATCCTCTGGGAATCTCAAGATTAGCCCCGAGACATTTAAAGTTGTAGAGAAGAGAAGTATGAAGAGGTTATTCACTCTCTGTAGTAACTGTGGTTCCTCAAGATGTGTCCTCCTATGGGTGCACCTTGAGTGGAGATTTTAATTAGCAGTGTCCATTTGGCCTGCGCATTTGCTGCTGGTATCCTTGTGGAATGCTAAAGTGAGTACAGTTGCACAGGCAGATGGGCCACAATAATCTTGCCATTTCTGTAATGCGGTAACCAGTGAGAGAGGATTGAGACTTTTTGAGTTTGCCAGCTATAACAATCCGGTTCTTGCAAACACATTAGGAGCACATAAAGCTAATGTGGGGGGGAGGGGATTCTAATCCTCCATTGTCCCATCAGAACTGGTTCTTTGACGATGATGCCTATTGTGGAGCCACATCAAATGGCTCACAGCAACTCTTTCTCTGGTGCCTGTGCCTTTTCCCTGAGGGGGTTCTGTAGATTTCTGGAATCCAGAGAATTGTACAGAGTGGGATCTCTGGGCCATTTGCAAACTGCTGAACTTCCATTTGTTTGCAGGATTATAAATGCCTAAAGAGCATAGTGTGGCCCTGAAATCATTAAGGTGTATGTAAACAACTCATCAATGTTCTTTACAAACAACTTCCATCCATCAAATGGGAGATCCTCAACAGTATTTTGAACTTCCCTGGGGAAGACAGACAGTTGCAGCTAGGAAGCCCAGAGCACTACCATCACTGTAGAGATGGAATGGGTCAGTGTCTGCAGCATGGGGCACTGCCTGCAAAGATGTTCTTGCCAGCAACTGTCCCTCAGTAATGCTGACCTGGAATTGTTCCCTTTGATCTGGAGGAAGGTGCTCAATAAATGACCCAAATTTCGTGTAGTTGGTAACGTGGTACTTGGCCATCAGTGCTTGGTAATTTGCAATATGGAATTGCAGCCTAGCTGATGAATAGACCTTCCTTCCCAGGAGGTCCAGGCATTTTTGGTCTCAGTCATATGGGGTGGATTTATTATGGTGTTGTTTGCCCCATTCATTCACTATATGAACAACCAGAGGAGCCTTTCCCACCTACGATACTGAGCCTCAAGGAAGACCTTTCAGAGGCCACAGATCTGGCTGGAGACAGAGACCTTTTTGAGGGGAGATGAACCAGAGTTCCTCTTTTGAAAAGCTTTAGAGGCGGGCTTCCCAGGAGAATGTTGTGCTGAGCTGGAAGTGGCGCTCAAAATTCCTGGAGACTAACATCCAGGGGGTCCTGCCCTGGTTCTGAAGCAGGGTGGAGGGAATGCTCCATCAAAAAGTTTGACCTCTTGGATCTTCCAAGCCCTAAATTTCAGGGTTAGACAGAAGTTGCACTTCTGGAGTGTCAGTCACTGACTGGGATGGTCTCTTTACATGAGAGGCAGCATTTGAACCCTGGTGAATAGGGCATGCCTGTTACAGGAGGAATTTCCCCAGACAGAAAACAAGTATCAAAAAACACTAATAAACTAGGTTTCAGAGTAACAGCCGTGTTAGTCTGTATCCGCAAAAAGAAGAACAGGAGTACTTGTGGCACCTTAGAGACTAACAAATTTATTAGAGCATAAGCTTTCGTGGACTACAGCCCACTTCTTCGGATGCATATAGAATGGAACATATATTGAGGAGATATATATACACACATACAGAGAGCATAAACAGGTGGGAGTTGTCTTACCAACTCTGAGAGGCCAATTAATACTCACCAGCAACCACACATCACTGAACAAAACCACTAACCCAGGAACCTATCCTTGTAACAAACCCCGATGCCAACTCTGTCCACATATCTATTCAAGTGACATCATCATAGGACCTAATCACATCAGCCATACCATCAGGGGCTCGTTCACCTGCACATCTACCAATGTGATATATGCCATCATGTGCCAGCAATGCCCCTCTGCCATGTACATTGGCCAAACCGGACAGTCTCTACGCAAAAGAATTAATGGACACAAATCTGACATCAGGAATCAAAATACTCAAAAACCAGTGGGAGAACACTTTAACCTGTCTGGTCATTCAGTGACAGACCTGCGGGTGGCTATATTACAACAGAAAAACTTCAAAAACAGACTCCAAAGAGAGACTGCAGAGCTAGAATTGATATGCAAACTAGACACAATCAACTCCGGTTTGAATAAGGACTGGGAATGGCTGAGCCATTACAAACATTGACTCTATCTCCCCTTGTAAGTACTCTCACACTTATTATCAAACTGTCTGTACTGGGCTAGCTTGATTATCACTTCAAAAGTTTTTTTTCTCTTAATTAATTGGCCTCTCAGAGTTGGTAAGACAACTCCCACCTGTTTATGCTCTCTATATGTGTGTATATATATCTCCTCAATATATGTTCCATTCTATATGCATCCGAAGAAGTGGGCTGTAGTCCACGAAAGCTTATGCTCTAATAAATTTGTTAGTCTCTAAGGTGCCACAAGTACTCCTGTTCTTCTTTTTACTAATAAACTAATTACAATTAACTTGCAGCTCCAAAACTGCTGAGGTAGGCAAGAAGTGGACATGCTAGATCCATCTCGGGCCAAGGCAGTTGAGAAGGAACTGCTGGAGCAGTCCACCTGTGCAACCTTATATAGCCTTGGAGCAGTCACAAGGTTACCAATGGCACGTGCACAGGCCAAATGGACACTGCGAATGAAAATCTCTGATCGAGGGTGCATGTGGCACACCAAGAGCAGAGCACCCATAGGGATACCACTTGAAGAAGCAGTGATGTTGCATTATTTGAGAAGTATTATATGATCATGTAGTTAAGATTCTATCATACTATATACACACAGGAGGCAAAGTTAGGAACCTATTTCTAAATCTTATCTTTAGCATTCCTAGGCTTCTGAGAGCTGGATTGTGCAACCTTAACATTTCATGAATGCAGTTCGTCTTGTATGATATATCTTTATAGATTAGGCAGCACAACAGCAGGTAGAGCCTATCAGACAGAGGTATTACAATGCAATTTTTGAACCTATGGGACCTATGCCAAAGCCCATTAAGGTCAATGGAATAACTCCTATTGACTTCAATGGGCTTTGGAGCATATCACTATTGAAAAGCTTCCCCTGTCCCCCACCATTCTAAGAGATGCAGAGTCTATTTCCTAATGTCCTAGCCATTCTTATAACTTCCTCCCTTACTTAGGTACTACATGAGCTGTTATTTCTAGAGAGAAAAGGACTCAAACTTTACCTATTGGGACTGGTGACCCATGATGATAAAATTTTATTCACAAAAGATACACATACAGCCTGTTGGGGCAGAGTCCAACTGCTGCTGAAACCAACTGGAGTCTTTGTTGGTATCTGCCGGGAATGGAAAAATAGCTGGCAGCATCCTTGAAGCTCATTCCCTGCTCTGGGTCTGACTGCTGATCCCTCACTTCTCTCAGCAGCCAGTGGAATAGCTGGTAGTGGAAGCAACAAATTCAGTAGGCGGATACCTGCCCACTCAGGGAGTAGCAAGTGTCTCTCACCTAACATCAGCATATACAGTTAGCAGACAAACACTCAGTGTAGAGGAAAGGCACAGTGCCACCAGAAACTTTGGGGTCATGGTAAGGTAAGTAGAGGGTGACATAAGTTGGAATGGACATTTTGGGTAGATATGTTGATTAGCAGGATGTGGGAAGGGATCACTTCAAAGCCAGGAAGCAGTGGCTTGTGTTGAACGTGGGTTTGGGACGGTTATTCCCCTGCTAGAACTTCTTTGTCACACCTAATACATATGAGTAAGGCCCTTCATTTTCTTTTTTTTACTGAAGATTTCTGGGGTTTTAAATACGCTGTTATGGAATTTTTACTGAGTTTCACCCAAATTTTGGATCACTCAGGTACATGAAATATTGATTATGTTAAGAAAATCCAGTACATTACATTAGGTAGATATGTTAACAATAAATTTGTCTGAATGTAAATGGAAGGCTGTCTGTTAAATTAAGACAATGTAGTGGAAGATGCATATGTGCACATACTGTTAATACACAGTTCAGGAAAGAAACCACAACATTAAACTGTTTTTACTTCCAATTCTCATAGACTTCTCTATCTTGTTTGTTTATTTATTTATTTTCAGACCTCCCATCCCCCAATATTAACCCAGAAAAGTGTGAAATAAATTTTTGCACCAATTTTCACCCATTTTAAAAAATTTTGTAAGAAACACTGATAAATTCCCAGGAAATAGTAAACAAAATTAAAAATGAAGAACCTTGCACATGAGTTACTCATATATTTTTTGTTATTCCAAAGGACAGCATTGCCCCATCGAGCTAACCCAATGTACGGTAAGTCAAATCAGGACAATTTCACTATCAAGGACTACCTATCAAATGAAATCTGATCCAAAACTCCCATTGATTTCAATGAACTTTGGATGAAGTCTTTGATGCGTTGTCTTTCTATGGAGAAAAGTATAACTACATATTAAAAGAGACTTCCTTTCAAGAATGAAAAAAACTTCTCACTAGGGCACTGGTACAGAGAAAGTTAAATGAGCCAGACCATGATCTGACTACTTTCTTCCCAATTAGGACTGCACATCCCCATGCGGGCAGGGGACTGGACTCGATGACCTCTCGAGGTCCCTTCCAGTCCTATAATCTATGAATTGGCCTGCAATTATTAGATTGTAAACTCTTTGAGATGGGGGAAGTATTATTTGTTGTGTTTTTACAGCCCCTAGTCAATAAAGTCCTGTTTCTGGGACTTCTCTGGGACTGGGGCTCTCCTATGCACTGCCACAATTTACATAAGTAATAATCATCATTATTTTTGTATTACACCTCTACTCCGTTATAACGCTGTCCTTGGGAGCCAAAAAAATCTTACTGCATTATAGGTGAAACCGCGTTATATCAAACTTGCTTTGATCCGCTGGAGGGCGCAGAACCGCCCCCCCGGAGCACTGCTTTACCACATTATATCTGAATTTGTGTTATATCAGGTCGCGTTATATTGGGGTAGAGGTGTATAAGGTGAGGAAAGAAAAAATGAATGTTAACACTATGCATCCAATCTTATAGCAGCATATTTTTCTAGGAATGATACTTTAGGAAAGGCTGGGGTAGTCCACAATGGAAAAGGTTTAAGTGTTTTCTAAAATTCACCAGCACTGCTTGTCTGCTCTCTCTCCCTGGGAGATTCAAAAACCAGAGGGACTTCAGCAAGCCCTCCTCCTGATTATGAGGTATAATCATTCAGTGAGGAGCAGAAATAATACCATGTGACCAATAACAATTTATCAACAAAGCTCAACATTTGTATAATGGGAATCAAATACTTACAGTGAAGTGTTCATGATCAATGCATAGAGTGTAAAAAATAATTCAAAGAGAGGGAACAAGTAAATTTGAACAATAAATGAATTTGAACAAACTGATCTCCTCATAGACAATCTGAAAGCCAAAAAGGGACTAAGGGTCAGATTTTTGAAAGTATTTAGGCACCTGAAGATGAAGGCAACTAGTGGGATTTTCAGAAGTGCCTAGGCATCTTTAGGTCCCTAAAATACTTTAAAAAAAAATCTGACCCTGAGGCTTGGATTTCCAAGGAGGCTAAGGAATTAGGTACCCAATCCTCTTGAAATTCAACAAAAGCTGGGCACCTAACTCTCGTAGGTGCCTTTGAAAGTCCCAGTCTAATATCTACTGAGTGATTTGTTAATTGAAAATTATGCATTCGGTTGTATCCTCAACTCCTAACCTGAAACAGAGCAGAGAAGACACTAAGTTGTCCTTGTAAATATTCAGCTCTTGAGCAAGCCTTTGGGGACTGTTGCTGATAGTAATAAAATCAAATCAGCAGGCTCACTACAAATGAATATATTGTAATTATGAACTCTGAATTTTGATTAAGTGTCTCATTTAGCTTTAATTCCTTTTTTCCCTCCACATAATGTCTAATCAGAAAAGCCCAAAAATATGTCCATAAAAGAAGAGAGAGAGAGATTTTTACTGCAGCAGTCCTTCAAAGTGTTAAATACCATCTTCTTGGTCTCCTAAATAGTGGCTGAAATGGCTAAAATAGACTTGATTTTTAACTGCTTCAGTATTAATTATAAAATAGACTGTGTAAAAGGAAGACACTGAGGCTAATAAGAGTTCTGAGCTGTACTGGTATCTAGTATAAATTCATTAGCCATACTTTGAATTATTAAACAAAAATAGTAACAACACACTTCCAAGCAGTGAGGCTATATAGGGATCTCCCACGCTCTTCTTCAGGTCCTGGAAGGAACAGAGTCTTTGGCCTTGTTTCGCACAATGCATCAAAGACAAAAGGGCAAACATGCTACCTGTTAGGAGAAACTGCTTGTACATTTTCTTCAATGTCACAAATTGGCCATGAGTGGTTCCAAAATCTGATATATTTATGCAAGGTGTCAAATGCAGAGCTAAAGTTTTAGTGTTTCCTGAGTAATCCTAAACCAGTGTTCTCTTTACTCATCTTCACAGGGGGGGGATTCCTGCCAACTGCATTCCTAGCAGTGGGAACACTTGCTACAAGATGCTATTTACATGTCATGATAAAGGACATTGGAATCCTGTACAATCATAAGATGGACAAGAACGCAAGACAAAGAAAGGAGGGAAAAGAACAGAAAGTCTTAATGGCAGAACAACAATTTATCTCAGTGGAGGTTTAACTTAGCAAATTTCTTTATAATCAGAAGGTTCTAGCAAGTTAGAAAAAGTTAGAAGAAAGGCACGTGGAAGGTGGCCTTGCTGGAGATGGAGTCTGAAGTGCCAACATTTTTAGTAAGGGGATCTGTGGATGTACCAAGCTATAAAATGCAGTACTTCAGGGAATGGCAATGACTGTTGCACAGGATGTGGAGAATTTGAATGCACCACCATATTTGGAAGTATTCTACTTGCTCTGGAATTCCTGTAACTGCTTTAACAGCAACGAGCTATGGCTCCTTTTAAATTACCTAAGATGGGGTTCAACTAACTAAGCTGATTCCCAATATTGTTATTGATTCCATTTTTTAATCCAACTACTGAATGTCTAAATTATAGTATAAGGAGACTAAATGTGGCTCCTTCTGATTTTGGAATTTGACCATGGTCTTAAACAGCTCAGCAAATTGTAAGGACTTCCAAAAATCTGGGCTGTTAGATTTTGAAGACCAGTCTTGGATTTGCTAAGTAATTTTGCCTACTAGGTCTACCTCCAAAATAAGAGATCTAATCTCCCTGCACTGTTTTCCTCTAAAAAACAAGCACTTCTATGAATGGCACCACAGTGTTAAACAATGCTGACTGGGTTAGGCTAGGAGGTCATTCGTAAAAGTATCATCTGCAAGGGACAAAATTCCATGTCTGACTTCCATCTCTGATAACTCAGGCAGCTGGTTAGGTAACCATTCACCCCAAGGTCACAATTAACATCTAGCCCAGTCTGGCATTAGATGACACTTGTTAGGACCTGATAAGTGTTCATTGGCCTCTGTAAAACACGTTTGTGGTCTCAGACCAATTCCTAGGGGTGTAGTGTTTACACTACAAAAACCACTAACTGGCAAGCTCTTTAACAGCAGCAGAAGACATGGACGAGACTGAATGGGAAAGAGACGGAACCTCCATCCTGCCCAAATCAAGTAGAAACTGAGACTTACTGGTGAAGCAGAGAAGGGAAGCTTGCTTGTGCTGTACCTGCTTTGTGGATAAACAGTCTCCTTTTAAATTCACTTAAAAAAATAAAACCTACCTTACTGATTTAGAATGTCCCCATTCTATCACCATGTTGGGATTTGAGAGGTACCCATAAGCACCTACCAGGTTTGTGATTTTCATCTTGACTCATCTGTTAGCTCAGGCTGCCATTTAAACACTCAAAGGGGCCCTGTGCAATCAGCTGACAGAGCAAAATTAATCCAAGTACAATTTTAAATGTGAATATACAATGAGCATTTTGCTCAGAAAGCCCTGCCATTAAGCATGTTGTATTAAGATACACTTCACATTCCAAATAGTGAAAATACAAAATCTTTACGGTTACTGAGGAAACCCACAATCTATCATGTTTTATTGGTTGGAGAGGAAGAAGCAACTTGGCCAGATTCCTGGGGGAAAGATAGCCTGTCATATTTGCTGAGATTTATTTATGAAAAAGCACTCAGGATGATACTTTTTGTGCAACCTGCACTCTTCTGCTTTGAGCACCATTAGAGGAAACTGAATTTCAAGGATTCATTTGAAATTGAAGATGTGAACAGCAGAAAGGGGATTTTCTCTGCTGGGTTCATTGGCTTCTCCTCTTAGTTATTGAAAATTTCTTTATAATTATGATTGCATATTTTAACGTCATGCATCTGGTCCTCTCTCTCTCTCCCCATTTGTTTCCCTATTCCCGAGGTAATTACATTTTGACAAAAATTTATTGGGACATCTGTTTTTTGCTTCAGATCTCCAGGTCATTCTGCGACTGTAACAGCAGCAGAGCACAGCATGGCCATTCTTACCAAGGAGGCGGGTGCAGCAGCAGAACAATTGATGGCCAGATCAGGGGGGATCTCAGTATAGATCTGCCAGTTGATTTAAGGTGGAAAGTGGCAGGATAAGGAAGGAGTCTTCAGAAAATGCCATTCTGCTATTGCTTCTGGCTCACCTCTATTAAACCCAACCACCATAAAAATCAGTAGTTCCAGCAAGCCAGCTCTCTCTGACTGTCAGGAAGTGCTGAATTAGTGCAGCAAAAACCAGGCAAGCCTGGCAGAGGTAGGGAAGTAGGAGGAATTTGTAATAGCCCAGTGGGCAGAATCCAGATTAAAGCTTTTTGCAGCTTGGCACACAAGATTAAAATAATTCACAGAGGAGATGGGGCTGTGTATCTAAACATGCAGCCCATATGTTTGAAACCACTGCCATCCAGACTGGCCTAAATTTAGAGAATCTGTGCTACAAGCTAGACTGGATTATAATGCCCCATACAATGTCTGAGACTGAAGAGTTTTTAACATACGCAGAAGAAATACTTTGGTTAAAAAGGGTACGAGCAACTTACTACAAACACCACAACCTAATGAAGGCTTTAGGATTTTATTTCTCTTAAAAGATGTAATGCTTCCCCCATACCCAAGAGCAAAATATTTATTTTCAATAAAGATAACCTTTTAATTCAAGTTAGAAAAGAAAGAAAGACCCATAAGAAAGAAGAAAGGTGCAATGTATCTGCCTCACTCACGTTCTGCATCTGAACTCAAATACAAAATGGCAGCTGCCTCTGCAGCAGGGAGGTGCAATGTACAGAAAACAGCAGGGCCATGTTGCCTTTTGGTTACACAGTGACATGCAGCACAAGAGGCAAGATGCCAGTGGAGCCCTGTCACATGTTGTATTGGTAGATGGAAATGTTATTAATAGCATGGACATGTCAGCAAAGTAAGCAACATAGTTGGACCTTTGCTTCTGTGTGATTCAAAAACGAAATTACTTAGACATGGCTTGTGGACAGTTGCAATTTTAAAGTTAGGGGACAGAAAAGAGCAGTGCCCACAGCATGCTTGCGAATGGCCCTTCCTTATTGGTGCGTCAGGCACACTTGTTTAAATCACCTCAAGGGCATCCCTTCCTGCTGCACCATCTCCATGTTAATTGTAAAGCCATTCACCTCACAATGAGCAGCTATCCCTTAGCCTTCTTTTTTAGCAGATTTATTCCTCTTCCCAGTGCATTTATAGTCACATCTGTTTTAATGGTCTCCAGGTAGGCCCAAGCCTAGATGGGCATCTCTGGACAACTCCAATATGCATCCAAGCAAAGCTGCCTGATTTTGAGAATTGAAATATGCTCCTAATAAGGTTTACAGGTAATAATGGATATTATTACATACCCATGAAAACCCACACAAGCACACACACACACACACACCCCACAGAAGGTCTTGAGGCAGCAGCTGTATGCAGGGTGCATGGAGGAGTCAGCACGGGGCCCATTGCCAAAAGCTGTTCCATTCGTTCACCTAAACATTGACCTTGAAAAATTGCCTTTTATGGGATGTGATGAGGTGTGAATTCAATTTCCATCTTCACTCAGTTTCTGTCATTTTCTAAGCATACACGGCCAGCTGCGCCAGCCCACATCAAGTGGGCCGGTGATGGGTGTGTAATATTCACAGTTGTCCTCTAGGGGTTAGTAGACGAATCCCTGCAAACTCATCTCAGGGGTGGAGCTCATTTCAGTCTGAGATCAGATCACTGAGCTGAGATAGGCCCAGAATCAGTTGCATGACATCATCTATATAGCTTAAGGAAGTAGACTGTGATTGTTGAGAGATGCTTATTTATTTATTTATTTAATCAGGCTTTTATAAGACCCCAGCTTGATTCACTTTCCCTATTAAATTTGCTGGAGGTACAGACCTGATGACCCAACCTAGCCCTATTTAAACTCAATTTCAGTGCTCAGGCAAAAAATATCCCTTAATTTTCCTTGTGTGAGTGGAATCAAGTGCAGACTATTTAACTTCATCAAACCTCTGACAACAGACATTGATAAAGAGGATGGAAAGTATGTAGAACAAAGGGAGAGCCAAAATCCTACAGTTTATACGTCTATTAAATCCAGATGTTTTGCTGGCTGCTCAGATTTGATAACCATTAGAATGATAATGACCACTGTATAGCAGTAATTTTGTCTCATGGACCCATTCATATTTTTTGTGGTGTCATTCATACAGGCAAAATGTATAGTTCATTACAACACAAACACTTCTGTAAACGTTTAATGTGGGATCTTTTTTATTGGCTCCTATATGTGGCTCCAGCTTAATGCATCTATTGATGCCACATTTTCTTTGGCAACATTTATCTGATGCAAACAAAAGGCATTTTGATTCTTGCATAAACAACAATTGAGTGAGGATTATGATTCAACAAGGGCTATTCAAACAGTTTGAGGTGAATGCAATGTTTTAGTTTAAGCCAATTAATTGACCAGCAAGGCTACCCCCTTAAGTGTTTAAAATTGCTCTGCCTGCACAGGTAACAATGTTTTGTAAATCCTTGGGATATTATTTGGAATGCAGTCAGTAAATGGAGAGAGCAGAAGAAAATACACATGCTGCTATTTTACATACAACAATTGTGCAATTGCACAATTCATTAAAGGTGACCCGCAAAGTTATTTTTAAAGGGTTAATCCTATAATTATGCACTCAGTGTCCTAATAGCTATATTAAAAGAATATTCTGCACCTATGTTATTCTAAAGCTACCTTCTTTGGTATTTTAAGGGTCTCCTATAGTCACCCACTGGCTCCACGTCTGTTGTGAGGCCTATTAATTCATTATTCTTTGACATCACAAGTCGGACTCAGAACTGGAGAATGGGGCTGCCCCCTAGAGACACTGAGAAGTAGAGGTTGTTTTATTAAATGAATGTATGGTGCAGTTTTGATTTTTTAAATTTAATATCTCAAAAAAAAACCCAAACAGAATCCAAGCTAGGGGCCATGTTTACAGAGGCAAAAGTATTTTAAAATTATGCTAAAAAGGCAACACACACAAAAATATCTAATTATTTATTTTGCATGAAAGAATTAAAATTGCATGATAGTAAAGCAATTTATGACTACAGGTAACTAAACTGAACACAGTAGGCAAGATCCTGGAGGGGGACACAGTGCAGGTCGGGGGTGTAAAGGTGGCATGCAGCTCACCTTTGCAGTTTCCAAATTCTGGGGCTGCTGCGGGTAGCCTTAGAGCTGCACTAATATATGCCACCTGTAAATGATTCCAAAGGACCAAAATCATAGCTAGGAAACAGTACAGTGTCCTGGCCCCATCATCTTTCCTCTAGGCCAGCAGCTGGCAGTGGGACTATGTAGGAGCCTCTATGCCATTCTCCCTGCACTGGGATGATCCTTCTTGGGCTGGCTTGCTCCGATAGCACCAATGGTTCCAGACAGAGCAACTATGCATGCATGTGCACACATACACAGAATCTGGCCGAGTATATTTAGCCTTATTACTTTGTTTTGTGTTCCCTCCCATCCAGGGGTGCTGGAATAATTTGTATTGTGGAGGTGCTAAGAGCCATTGAACCAAACTGTAAACCCTGTATGTGACAGGTTACCACCACTTCTGAGGCGCCACCTGATGTACCGGGATAACACTGAGCCCACCTGTTCCACCAGTCTGGACTCCCTCCCACTGCCCTGCCGAGCCAGGCCCTCAAGCCGTCTCCTCCAGCACACACACAGGTAGGGACACACCCAGCTGCAGAAAGACACAGACACTGAAACCAGCTCTGCCTGGGGGGACTCAGCTAGGGAATTGCCCAGCACTCAAGTGCACTTCCCCTCTGGAGTGTAAACCCCAAATTGTATTGTCTTGTGCTACACAGAGAACTGTACAGTGTAAGCTCATGAAATTCACCTCCTCCCTCAGTGTGGAGGAAGATATGCACAGGTTTTTGCCCCCCAGTTATGAATTCCACAGTCTGGTTTTAAAATAAATAAAAAGTATATTAACTACAAAAGGTAGATTTTAAGTGATTCTAAGGGATAGCAAATAGATCAAAGCAGATTATTCAGCAAATAAAACAAAAAACGCAATGTAAGCTTAAGACACAAAAGAAGTTGGTTACAAGTAGTAATTTCTCACCCTAAATGTTGTTTTAGGCAATTCTTTGACAGGCCAGACACCTTTTCCAGCCTGCACTCAGCTCTTCCCCTCCCCACCCTTTTTGTCTTTGTTTCTTAGCTGTTTCCAGCAGTCATCCTGGGTAGGGATTCAGTGAAGAATGAACTCTGATTAACTCATTTCCCTGCCTTAAATAGGATTTACATATGGCAAGAATCCTTTGTTTCCCAGTTTGATCCCCATCCCCTATTAGTGGAAAAATAATTGTAGTCCAAGATGGAGTTCAGTACCAGGTGACGTGATCACATGACCCTGAAGTGTCAAAGCAGCCATGAGGCAAAGGTTGTCTGCAGCATCTCAAGAAGCTTCTCAGGAAGGTGGGAGATTAGCATCTTCAAAGTCCTATTTTTCTCCCTAATGGCCCATCCAGGCTGAGTGCATTCTGTCTGGTGGGCGTTCCCCAGCTATAAACCCACTTGTAATTACACCTCTACCCCGATATAATGCTGTCCTCAGGAGCCAAAAAAATCTTACTGTGTTATAGGTGAAACCGCGTTATATTGAACTTGCTTTGATCCGCCGGAGTGCGCAGCCCCACCCCCCCGGAGCACTGCTTTACCGTGTTATATCCGAATTTGTGTTATATCGGGTTGCGTTATATTGGGGTAGAGGTGTATTACATAGTCAATATTCCTAATGTCATATACAGAAATGATACATGCATACAAATAGGATCAGCAAATTTAGTAAATCATAACCTTTCCAATGATACCTCACATGACCCATCTTGCATAAAACATCTTAGTTATGCCATATTCATATCATAACAATCTCTACAAAGAATATGGGGCACAGTGTCACACTATATAAGATGGAAACCACTTCTAGCCAGGGTGGCAGCACCCCCAGCACACATCGTTCCTTACCTAGCTCACATACACTGACTCTTTTTATGGCTGCCACAGTAAAACGGCTCAGGCTCTCTCAACTGTTATAAATATTGAACCTCTTCTCTAGCCATATGGAAAGGTTCACACTATTCTAACACATGGCCAATCTTTGCAAGACTTATGGGGACCACTGTCCTGAAGAAGCACACTTCCTTTCCCCGATCCCCGCCAGTAAGGGATGTATCACATGGAGCCATGGCAACAGTAGCCTCTAGCAACTCAATTAGAGAAGAGCACAACTGACCTTGATTTCACAGCATTCTAGATATGGGAGCTACCACATTCTATGTAATGACAATACATTTGCATCCCTTCCCATTAGACCATAGTCTTTCCATTCAGACTATGGGGGGCGGGAGGAACCCAAGAAGTTCTTTAACTGGTCACTGGGCACGTAGCAATATATCCACCACTGTCTTGCCAAGTTATAAGTCCATAAGCCCATCAAAAGGATGGTATTTCCTTCTCCATGCTGCATCACTTGAGTACACATGACATTTGCCCATTGCCAATTTACTTCTGTTCCTGTGTCTTTATCCCAATGTTGTTATTGTGGGAAAGCTTTTGCAAAGAGGGTTATCTTGTATTTTGTTCTGAAAGTTTAATACACCTTGGTTCATTCTGATTCCTTATGGAATGGAATTCCATAGCCCAGGGCCAGCTATCCAGTCCTGCTCCCAGCCTCTGCAAGCTTCCCCCTACTCTCTTTCAGGTCTAGAGTTCCCGATGAACATCGCTGTCCTGAAGAAGAGCTCTGTGTAAGCACAAAAACTTGTTCTCTTTCACCAGAAGTTTGTCCAATGAAAGATATCTCACCCACCTTGTCTTTCTAATGAGTTTAATGAGCTACTAGTGAAGGAAAGCAGTCCCAGGATGGTGAGGACCCAGTCAACTGAATATTCCCCAGTCTTGATCTGAAGATCTCAAAAGACAAAGAATCCACCACTTCCCTGTATAGTTTGTTTCAGTGGTTAATCATGGTCACTGTTAAAATTTGTGTCTAATTTCTCTTTCGAATGAGTCTGGCTTCAGCTTCCAGCCATTGGTTCTTGTTCTGATTTTCTCTTTTAGATTCAAGAGCCCTTTAATACCAAGCATTTTCTCCCAGGAAAGATGCTATAATCAAGTCAGCTCTCAATCTTCTTTTTGACAAACTAAATAGATTGAGCTTTTTAAGTCTCTCACTGTAAGGCGTTTTCTCCCACCCTTAAATCATTTCTGTGGCTCTTCTGCAACGTCTCCAATTTTTTAACATTCTTTATGAAATGTGAAGACCAGAACTGTATGCAGTAACCTAGTATTAGTCTTACCCATGCTGTATACAGAGGTAAAATTATCTCCCTGCACCTACTCATTACTCCCCCTTTATACACCCGAGGATCACAATTAACCCTTTTTGCCACATCATCAAACTGGGAGCTCATGTTGAGTTGCTTGTCCACTATGACCCCTAAATACTTTTTAGAGTCACTGCTTTCCAGGATACAGTCCCCTGTTCTGTAGGTATGGTCTGAAAGCCTTCTTCAAAGATAGCTTTATATCCGGCTGTATTAAAACACATTTTGTTTCCATGGGCCCAGCTTACCAAGCGGTCCAGATTGGTCTATGGGACTGCTTTGTCCTTATTATTGTTTACCACTCTCCCAGTCATTGTGTCATCTGCCAATGTTATTAGCGGTGAGTTTTATATTTACTTCCAGATCATTGAGCAAATGTTGAATAGCATCGGGCTTAGTCCCAATCCCTGTGGAACCCCACTAGAAACACCCCATTCAATGACTATTCCCAACTGACAGCTTCTTTTTTGAGATTTGTCAGTTAGCCAGCTCTTAATCCATTTAACATGTGCTTTATTGATATTGCACAGTGCTAAGTTTTTAATCTGAATGTCATGCATTACCAAGTCAAATGCCACACAAAAGTCTGTTACATCTACACAGTTATCTTTATCAGCCAAATTTGTAATATCAAAGAATGAGGCCTATTTTCCTTAAAACCATGCTGACTGGCATAATATTCCTATCATTTAATTGAATGCTGTATCAGCTGTTCCCATTGTTTTGCCTTGGATTGATGTCAGGGTAATTGGCCTATAGTCACCCAACATCCCATGCTAATCCTTTTTGAATATTGCCACATTAGCGCTCTTCCAGTCTTCTGAAATGTCCCCAGTATGCCAAGATTTATTCAAAATCAAAATCAGTGAGCAGGAACTCCTCAGCTAAAACTTTTAGAGCTCTTGGTTGCAAGTTATCCAGGCCTACTGATTGCAGAGGGGAGGCCCAGGGGACAAACAGGGAGCTGGAGAGTGAGCCTTCCTCACACTCACCGTACAGTGGCAGCTCCAACGGCTCCTGCATCCCATGGGGTTGGGCTTGGCACCCTGCTCCAGGCATTACAACCTGACATGTGGGGGTCGCAGCACTGCTCAGGTTTCACCTGCTCTCCCGCCCCCACCCCATTCCCTCTCCGCCATCATGACAGAGAGTTATGGGCAAAACCAGAGCAACACTGTGATCTAATGCACCAGGTAACAATGCCCAGAGTGGGGAGCTGGGCCCAGCCCTGTAATACAGGAGCTGCAAGACCCACCACTGTAGGGTGAGTCACATGCAGAAAAAAGATGCGGACAAATGGGGGGGAAAAGTCACACTCTCCATGACTTTTTCCTTCACTGTGACAAACCCGTAGCCATAATCAGATTAATAATTTTACCATATCCATCTAGTAATAGGTCTATACCATGGCTAGAATTTCTTTTGTTCCTAATATACTTTAAAAGACTCCTTCTTATTGATTTTAGCCCAACCAGCCAGAGTCCCTGATGTTTTTAGCATCCCTTCTCAATTTTCTGTACTTTATAACTTCTAATTTATATTGATTGCTATCTATTTCCCACTTTTTACATTTGGTATATGTTGCATTTTTATTTTCAATAACGGTCTTCACTTTGCCACTGAACCAGGACAGGTTTTTAGCCAAAGTTTTTCTCTTTCTTGATTGTGAAATTGTGGCTTTGGGCCATCTAATAAACTTTTCTTAAATGTTTTTAGGCTCTGAGGGGAGTCTGTAAACAAACATTGCGTTTTTAAAATGTAAAACTTCAATTTCTCTGTAAGTTAAGAAGAAGGCAACTCTGTCAGTCTCTTAATCTCCACTTGACAATCTCCTGTGATGCTTTGTGAAAGTGTCCAAATCAGGAAAAATAATCTTCCCTGCACAGTTGTGTTCAAGAAGTTAAAGCTTCCTAGTGCAATGCAGCATTCTTTCAGTGACTGTAACATTGGAAACTGTAACCAAATATCTTCTAATGTTTTGTGCTGGTTGAGTTAGGCGGTCTCAAGTAAATGAGATAAACCTGATCAGATAAGTTAAATATCTAATATAACATTGTTTAAGTACTTTAGGTACCAAAATTCACAACACACAAGGGACTTAAGTTGTCATGGAGACTTACACTGAACCAGCTTTGGCCACGCTCCAAAACAATTGACTACCAAGACACAGCAGAGGAAGGGACACCCATTGGTGCAAACTCAGGATTACATAAAATACATTAGCGGAAAGAGAAGAGAAGAGATAATACTAGACTTGAGTTCAGAACCCTCCAATTCAGTGAACAATTGTGATTTTCCAGATAGCCCACTCACCTGCATAACACAAATCCTTTTAAAATTAACAACATAGCTGTTGAATGTTTGTTCAGCGGACTCAGGCTGCTTTCTTGTTTCGGTCAGACAGTGCCTGTGTTTTCTATTATTCATTCACACAGACACTTGGTCTAGCTAGGCATCTGTGAATCTAATTTGTGTTACTTATGGCTTTTATCAGGCTCTCCAGCTCCTCTTACTAACTTGCTGAAAATGGTGGTTTATAGTATAACTGAGAGACTGCCTTGCTCCCAGCTTGGCTTTTGAAATCAGCTGGGAGTCTTCTGCTACAACAGACTTAGAGACCTGGTCTAATTCTGTTCTTGGTTATATTGGTGTAAATCAGGATGTCCATAGAAGTTCAACCAAGTAACTAAGATCAAGCACAATACATCATGTAATGTTTGTACATGTAACACATATGAATGTGCTGTAATACAGGAAGGGGACCCTTTCATTTTCATTCACATGAGTCAGTACAAATTCATATTTTTAAAACCATTCTCCTTAAATTCCACACATCCCCACAGCAAAACCCACCTTTTAATGTACAACTGAGCATAGTGCATGCAACACACATATTCCACAGGGACAGTTTAGTCAGCCAATTTAGAATCTGAAAACTTAGTCCAACTCTCTGCTACGTGCCATGCTCTGCTCTGCATCTTGGAAAATTAGATTTTGCCTTGATCCAAGTTTGGTAGCCTGTAATTAGGTCTTTTCGCAAGTATCATGGCCTGACTAACTAGGAGAATTCCCATTACTGTAGAACGGTTGGTCTATAAACATAGACCACACTGGATAGATAGGTCTTGATTTTATTGTGGTCTTCCAGATGTTACAATGTTGCTTTATGTTCAAATAGTCACAATGAATCTGTTTTCTCTGTGTGAAACTTCTTGCTTCTCTTCATAAATACAGATTTCTTAGGTTCTTTAGAACAGCATTAATAAGAGTAATAATATTAATATTATAGTAGCAGGTAGAGGCCCTAATTGGGAATCAGGATCCTATTGTGCTAGGCACTGTACATGGACATAAGAAAGAAGGTTCCTGCTCCAAAGAGTTTACCATCTAGTTATTGACAAGAGACTTACGCTCGCCCACTTCCCGGAACCCAATAGGTATTGACAAGAGACAACAGGTAAACACCAACAAACAGATAGTGGGAGCACAAGGTAACAGCGAGATGACCTCTCTCTTATGGACTCTTCAATGTTCAAAACTACCCTTGCTGCCTGGCAGAGCAATCTGTGTTGCCCACTACTTGATCCAGGAGAAGGTTCTCCATCTTATTCCCCAGTAGTTGGGAATTGATGATTGCATACAAAAGGCAAGCACTCAGTCATCCAATAAACTCTGTCAGTCCTAATAAACAGAAAACTGCACAAATAAGCAATGTAACAGCACAAAACATTCTGATATCAGCTTCCCAGGAATTTATAATAAAAAGATAGGAGACAGTCTCAAAGATGGAGTAAACCAGGCAAGAGGAGGGGGAGTGTCTGTACTTCCACAACAGGATAGAAGGTGGGATCTTGACCCACAGTTTTTGACAAAGGGGAAAGAATGGAAAATACCTGTAGTCAGGCTGGAGAGCTTAGCAATAAAAATAAAATAAAAAACTGCAGATGTTTTCAGAGACCCACAATGACACCAACATCTCTTTCTTGAGTGATAATAGCTAATTTAGACCCCATAATTTTGCATGTATAATTGGGATTTTGTTTTCCAATGTGCATTGCTTTGCACTTAACAACATGGAATTTCATGTGTCATTTTGTTGCCCAATCACCCAGTTTTGTGAGATCCCTTTGTAACATTGAGGTCTGGACTTAACTATCTTGAGTAATTTTGTATTGTCTGCAAGTTTTGCTACCTCATTATTCACCCCAGATCCTTTATGAATATGTTGAATAGCACAGGTCCCAGTACAGATACTTAGGAGACCCAGCTATTTAACTCTCTCTATATGTGAAAACTGACCATTTATTCCTACCTTTTGTTTCCAATCTTTTAAAAAATTACTGATCCCTAATAAAGGATCTTCCCTCTTATCCCATGACTTCTTACTTTGCTTTAGAGCTTTTGATGTGAAAGGAGTTTGTCAAAGGCTTTCCGAAAGTCCAAGTGCACGGTATCAACTGGATCCCCTTGTCCACATGTTTGTCAACATACTCAAAAAATTCTAATAGATTGGTGGGGCATGATTTCCTTTTACAAAAGCCATCTTGACTCTTTCCTAACAGATTGTGTCATTTAGGTGTCTAATCATTCTGTTTCAACCAATTTGCCTGTTTCTAAAGTTAGGTTTACTGGCCTATAATTGCCAGGATTACCTCTGGAGCCTTTTTTGGAAATTACAAATTATGGAATTTCTTGTAATGTGGCATTACATTAAAATCCTCCAGTCATTTGTACAGTGGCTGATTTGAGCAACAGGTTTCATACCACAGTTAGTGGTTCTGCAAATTCATATCTGAGTGCCTTCAGAACTCTTGGGTGAATACCATCTGGTCCTGGTGTGTTATTACTGTTTAATTTACAATTTGTTCCAAATCCTCCTCTATTCCTCAGAAAACAAAGAAGGGCTCAGGCTCCCTCCCATCCTCTGCAGTGAAGACCGATACAAATAATTCATTTAGCTTCTCCGCAATGGCCTTGACTTTTTTGAGTGCTCCTTTAGCACCTTGATAGTCCAGTGGCCCCACTGATTATTGGGCAGGTTTCCTGTTTCTGATGTATTTTAAAAAAATTGCTCTTAGCATAGGTGCCAACTCCGAGGGTGCTCCCGCCCTGGGTCTGCCAGCGGCCCTGCCAATCAACTGCTCTCCCTAATTCTCAGCACTTCCCACCCGCTGCGAGCAGCTGTTTTGTGGCATGTAGGAGGCACTGGGGGGGCAGGGGGAGGAGTGGAGACAGGGCACGCTCGGGGGGGGCGGAACTGGGCAGGAAGAGGGGATGGAGTGGAGGCGGGAAGAGGTGGGGTGGGGGCTTGGGAGAACAGGTGGGGCGGGGACAGGAAGAGGCAGGGTGCGGGTGAGGGCTTGGGGGAAAGGGGTGGGTGGGGGCAGGGTCTGGGGCGGAATGGGGGTGTTGAGCACCCCCAGGGCCTAGAAGAAGCCGGCACCTGTGGCTGTTAATTTTTGTATCTTTTGCTAGTTGCTCTTCAAATTCTCCTTTGGCCTATCTAATTGTGCTTTACACTTGCCTTGCCAGAGTTTATTCTCCTTTCTATTTTCCTCAGTAGGATTTGACTGCTGGTTTTTACAGTTTTTTTTTTTTTTAATTTGGGGGGGTACATTTAGTTTGAGCCACTATTATGGTGTTTTAAATAGTTTCCATGCAGCTTGCAAGCATTTCACTCTTGTGACTGTTCCTTTTAATTTCCATTTAACTAGCTTCCTCATTGAAGTCAAATGCTACAGTGGTGGGTTTTTCTGGTATTTTCCCCTTACAAGAATTTAATTACATTATGGTCACTATTACTGAGTGGCTATATTCACCTCTTGGACCAGATCCTGTGCTCCACTTAGGACTGAATCAAGAATTGCCTTTCCCCTTATGGGTTACAGGACTAGCTACTCCAAGAAGCAGTCATTAATGGTGTCTACAAATTTTATCTCTGCATCCCATCCTGAGGTGACATGTACGCAGTCAACATGGAGATACACCTCTACCCCGATATAACACTGTCCTCGGGAGCCAAAAAATCTTAACGCGTTATATCGAACTTGCTTTGATCTGCCGGAGTGCGCAGGCGCCTCCCCTCCACTCCCCTGGAGCACTGTGTTATATCGGGTCGCATTATATTGGGGTAGAAGAGTAGTTGAAATCCCCCATTATTATTGGGTTTTCAGTTTTTGTAGCCTCTCTGCTCTCCCTGAGCATTTCACAATCACTATCACCATCCTAGTCAGCTGTTCAGTAGTAGATGCCTACTGCTATACTCTTATTACTCAAGTATGGAATTTCTATCCATAGAAATTCTGTGGAACAGTTTGATTAATTTAAAATTTTTACTGTATTTGACCCTCTGCTTTGTTTCATGTATAGTCCCACTCTTCCACCAGCGCAACCTACTCTGTCATTCCTATATATTTTGTACCATGGTATTACTGTGTGCCATTGATTGTCATTGTTCCACCAAGTCTCTGAGATGCCTATTATATCAGTACCCTAATTTAACACCAGCCTTTATTCAAGTTCACCCACATTAGTATTGAGACTTCTAGCATTTGTATATGACCATTTAGAAAATTTGCCAATATTTAGTTGTCTGCCTTCATGTGATGTAACTGAATGGAACTTTTTCAATTGACTGTTTCTCTTCAGTTCCTAACTATGCTTTATCAACAACTATCTTCTCCTCTTTACTAGGATATAGATTAACCCCTTTAATAAATCCTCACCTAAGGGATGTCTCTGTCTGAACTGGGTGCTCCTCTGCACCTGTCGGCTTTCTCCCAGCCCTTAGTTTAAAAACACCCCTTTTTAATTTTACATACCAGCACTCTGGTTCTGTTTTGGTTTAGGTAGAGCCCACCCTTCCTTTATAGGGTCCTCCTTTCCCATAAGGTTCCCCAGTTCCTAAAAAACCTGAATCCCTCCTCCCAACTCCATTGCATTAAGATCCTTGCAGTTCTGCCTGTCTAACTGGCCCTGCATGTGAACTGGAAGCATTTCAGAAAATGCCACCATAGAGGTTCTGGACTTTAATCTCTTACCTAGCAGCCTAAATTTCACCTCCTCCCAGCACAGGGGGAGAGGAAATAGAGAAAAAAAAACAACCCTTTCTTCACCAGGGACCAGGCAAGTGCCCCCTGCACCCTGACACAGTAACCTAGAGTGGGAGGTTCCTGTGTTAAAGAAATCATCTGAAATTACACTCCTCCAGCCAAATGACACTCCTCCAGATTACATTCAAGAAATGCAGCTTCAGCAATAAAATGCAATCCAAAGTTGTACATTTGCTAATCATGGAGCCTATAATCTCTGGTCCTAAAACAGGAGGCTTTTATGTTTGCTTTGGAGGATGGAGATGAATGTTTGTGCTTTCAAATGCTAAGGGAATGACATCACTGGAAACCATATCCTTATATTTATTCCAAGTGCAGGCTGGGACTTCTGCTTAATCAAAGACAGGTTGCAGGAAGTGAGATGTTAATAAGGACTCTACATATTTCAGTAACAGCTAAGCAGGAGCTCACTGGGAGCCAGTTCAAATGGGTGAAATGTTAATTCCCTGTAGGAGATCCTGTCTTTCAGGGCAGCTGGGATTAGGGAGGAAATGTTCTCAGTTCCTGGAGTGGATTGCTGTAGCTAGCTGATGCCTGCACATCTTCTAGCAAATTAGGGCTCCCAAGAAAACTCCAATCCTGCTCACCCTAGCTGAAAAATTTGAGGCACAGCACAACTCCTAATAAAATCAAGAGACTTCCAAGGAAAGGAAGTTGATCTCCAAATTGGCATAATGATAAAAATGTCTTTCATAAAGGTCCAATGTTCTACTACTGTTTGGACTAAGTTTATATCATAGTTTATAGTTTGTATTACAGCAGCATTTAGAGCTCACAACAAAGATCCCACTATTCTGAGTATTGAGAGAAAGTCCCTGTCCCAAATAATTTACCATCTAAATAGACAAGCCATACAAGGAAGTATTATCCCTATTTTGCAGATGGGGAACTGAGGCACAGAAAACGCAAATGGCATATTCAAGTGCTCAGGACCCAGCAGCTCCTGGATAGCCAGTTTGGGGGATGTGCTGGGAGCTCTTTGGAAAATTTGGGCCCAGTTACGTAGGCTGAGCCATTCTGAACATTCTGGCTATGTGATTTGTCCAAAGTCACACAGGAAGTCTTTGGCTGAGGAAGGAATGGACTCCAGGTCTTCAGAGTCCCAGTCCAACACCACAAGACCATCCTGATATTTTCTCTGCAATCATTACTCTGCTGTGAAAGAAAGGTAAGGTACAGGTAAAATAACATGGTAGTGGGAGGGCTTAACTGAAGCCATGGCCGATAAGACTAGTTAAACTAAAAGCAAAAAAAGTGTTCTGTTTTGTCAGAACAGAGAGAGGGCTTTTCAAGTAAAGAAAGGAATAAAGTTGGTCAGGAATTTTCTGTCATAATGTTTTTTCAACAGAAAATGTGGTTATGCAGGTCCCCACTAGATGAGCTTTCACTTTGCATCATGAGAGTACAGTGACCACAATGCATCAAGAGGGATGTGGTCTGGTTAGGAGCCAGCCCATAGAGGAAAATGGGGGCGGGTGGTGAGGTGAGGCATACACTACAACTACAACTCTCACGATGGACCACAACAGCTCAGGAAGGCACAATTTGATATCAGACCGACCCAAAACAGAATGTTTCAATTTGGTTTGACAAACCAAACTAAATGTTTTGACATTTCTGAATCAAAAATTTCTGAAACTTCATTCAGTTAAAGGTTTTGATATTTTGATTCTTTCTCCTGATTGGGGTGAAAAGAAACGTCAAAACATCAGAATTTAATACAGGATGGAAATTCCAGTTTTTAACCAGCTGTAATTCGGAGTTGTTCATGTTATGCCATTTCTCAATTTTCCAAGCAGACAGTGAAAATTGTATTGGATTTGAGCAGTGTTTCTGTTTATGAATATACATTAATCATCACTGGAGACTGAGTTGAACCTATTACATTTTGAATTTAAACAACAACTTCCAGCAGCTGAACTTGGTGTTGTTTTCAGTGAATGCTAGCACTCATGTTAGTATTCAATGAACGTTCATGTTTGTGATTATGGGACGGCCCATGCTGCTCATAGTTAAGGTTGCAGCAGGGTTTCTATTTAAAGTTGTTTTCTCAACCTCTCTATAATGCATATGGTGTAGTTAGAATGCTTAAAAGCTGGCATGCCGGGTCAGGGGCCAGGGTAGTGTTTATGATGCAAATTTGGAGTCATTTAGCCAACGGGTTCCTGAGACACAGTTCTCCACATGCATACACAACCTGTTTTTAATATTTCAGTTTTCTTACAGTGTTTTTGTGTGTATGTGTGTGCAGTGGATGTGGGGGACAGAGAGGGGAGGCAAGCAGGGGCCCCCACGAGTATATAGTATTCTATAGTATTGCAACTTTTTTTTATGGAAGAGGCCCCTGAAATTGCTTTGCCCCAGACCCCCTGAATCCTTTGGGCAGCCCTGCTTCAACCTGTTTCTCCTAACCTGAGACCACTTCAGCTCTATTTGGGAGGCAATGCTGAGAGCTGCAGGGCTCTCAATAATGCAGCCCCAGTTGCCTTAGGAGTTGGGCTGGCACATGGACTACTAAGACAACTTCGAGATCTACAAAATGATTGGGAGAGAGAGATGTGTCCCTGAAGCTGCCCCAGGTGCCAATCCAGCTCCTCAGATAGCTGGTGCAGCTGCAACAATCCCTACCACATGTCCCACTCCACCCCTAGTCTCCAGAAATGCCTTCCCAACCAGGATCCCCACCCCCCTTACTACTCTGCAAACCTTCAGCTGGCAAACTAGCTGAGCTCTGTAATCTCAGCCCACCCCATGGCCTCCACATTGTAAATTTCTCCCCACAGATACTCCCTCCAGAAATGCCACCTCACATATGCTGCCCCTCAGTTCCAGAATGATCCTGAGGTACACAGCAGCCAGGGGAGACATTCATCAGGAGAACAGTAGCTACCAGCCCTATTCCAGCTGCTGCCCCCCACCACCACTTAAAAACTTGGCTCTCCTTCTCCTTGCTCTCTCTCCTGAGGAGAAGGGCAACTCAGAGATCCTTCAACCCTCAGTGGCCCTTCCAGCCCCATACCTCCCTGGTTGAAACAAAACATCCCTACCATCCCCTACTGTTTCTTGCAACATCCCCCAACTCTCCCCAGCCCTTCTCCCCCATTCCACTGTCCCACGAGGACTCGCCTGTGAAGCCTTGTGCCCTCCCCAAATTTCTGCCTTCCATTTGGCCCTGTTCCCTGAAGTGTTGATGTACTAGGGCAGAACAGTGGTGTCTCTCTTTGGCTAGCTGCTGTCTGCCAGTGGAGTCCACCGCTGTGAGGCAACCCCTTCTGAGGGTAGGAGAAGATCTCTGTTGTGCAGTGACACTGCAATTTTTGGTTTCCCTCCCAACCAGACAGGCTGAGTGGCCTGCTGAGGTGAGTGAGGGTGTGGCGGTGAAGTCCAAGCCCTGCCACCTGGGCCAGAAGCCCAGTTTATTTTGATAGACCCCCTGAAACCTGCTTGCAGCCCCCCTCTCCTCCACAGAGGCCCTGGATCCCTGGTTGAGAACCAGTGCCCTAGGGAATGTGTTTGTTTGGGTGGAGTCAGCGTTGAAGGGGAAAAGAGGTCCGAGAAATGTGGGGAAGTTGAGTGGGTTGAACCAATGCAGGAGGGGATATCCAGGGAGCAAAGTACCCATGGGAAGTGAAGAACATAGCTGGGGAGAGGTATGTGTGGAATGACATAGGAGGCAATAACCTTGTTTACCCATATTCCAACCCCGCCCCACCCCCTCACCCTTGGGCTCTGCTCTGTCAGAGCTAGTAAACTCAGACATGCCTTTGACAAGGATCCCTTATTTGTCCAAAAGACTGTCAATTAGTTACATTTTCTGGAGCTTTGGTGAAAAACCAGGCTTCAAAATATATAGTTTGTCAACAGTCATTTTAGAGTTCACCTTCCTTCATTCCTACAGGGAACATAAGTAGGGATAGGAGGGAGACACGATGACTACTAGCCCCCACTAGTATTTCCCCAGCTGCTTTCACAGGCCGAGGCACTAAAGCAGGGGTTGGCAAACTTTTTGGGCTGAGGGCCACATCTGGGTGGGGAAACTGCATGCATGGCCATGAATGTAGGGCTGGGGCAAGGGGTTGGGCTGTAGGAGGGAGTGCGGGGTGTGTATGGGGCGTACAGTGTGCAGGAAGTGGATCACGGCAGGGGGTTGGGGTGCAGGGAGGGGTGCAGGGCAGGGGTTGGGGTTCAGGGCAGGGGGTTGGGGTGCAGGGAGGGGTGCAGGGCATACAATGGGGCTCAAGGCAGGGGGTTGGGGTGCAAGAGGGGGCTCAGGGCAGGGGTTGGGGTTCAGGGCAGGGGGTTGGGGTGCAGGAGGGATGAGGCAGGGGATTCAGGGCAGGGGGTTGGGGTGCAGGAGGGGCTTGGGGTGCGGGCTCCAGCCTGACGCTGCTTACCTGGAGCAGCTCCAGGGTGTCAGCGATGCGCAGCAGGGTTAGGCAGGCTCCCTGCCTGCCCTGGCCCCGTGTCGCTCCCAGAAGTGGCCAGCACCACATTCCTGCAGCCCCTGGGGGGAGAGGACTCGGTGCACTGCCCTCGCCTGTGGGTACCTCCCCCGAAGCTCCCATTGGCCGGGAACGGGGAACTGCAGCCAACAGGAGCTTCGGGTGTGGAACCCACAAGTGAGGGCAGCGCACAGAGCCCTCTGCCTCCCCCTCCACAGGGGCCATAGTGCTGGCTGCTTCCGGGAGCAGTGCAGGGCCCGCGGTGCCACAAGGGTGGCAATCCCATGGGCCGGCAATCCCTGAGGGGCTGGATCCGGCCTGTGGGCCATAGTTTGCCCACCCCTGCACTAAAGGAACTAGGCCTAAGACCCCAACTATCTGAATTTGCATGTTAAGCCATGTTTTCAAGTTGAACCACAGGCAGATAGAACTGGGAATCCCCACTTTAGCCACTCAGAGAAGGGACCCCAGCTTCCTCTCTGGGAGGGATTCTCCCCTGCCACCACCACTGAGTATTTACATTGACAGGGAAAAAAGCCTACGTACTCATTCTAGACTATTATTCTTACTTCCCTGAGGTAGCTTTACTAGAAGATACTACAGCTAAACAGGAGATTGTGCATATCAAATCTATTTTGGTTAGACATAGTGTACCTGGCATACAACCGACAACAAGCCTCAGTTTAGTGGGCATGAGTTTAAGCAGCTTGAAGTGAAATTTGGGTGTAGACATGTATCTGCTAGTCCCCATTATCCACAATCCAAAAGCAGCTACTGAAAAAGATTGTAGAGTCAGACTCTTATCCATGTTTAGCACTGTTGAATTACAGGATGGTATCATTGAAACACGGTTTGTCACCTGCAGCTATTTTAACAGAAAACTGAGATCTAGAATGCCTGTAATGCTAAAAGGTATCAGAGGAACTGTAGAATTGCAGGTGGATAAAGAGACAAATAAAGCTAGAAAAAAGAAAAAAAAAACAATATGATTTGGGGTTCTGGGAACTGCCACCACTTCATGAACATGACTTGGGGAACATCTATGTTGGAAATCAATGGTCACAAACAGCAGTGGTGTCACATGAGGTTATCCTATGGTCTCATGAGATTATCATGTCAAAGCATATACACTGAGGAGGAGTAGGCAACACCTTCTTCAGCTTCCAGAAGGAAGGGAAATAAGGGGCACTGAGCTGGCCTGAGAAGCTCTCAACAAGGTAACCATCCCACCAGGTTAAGACAAACAATCCTCAAAACATAATACCACCAAAACAAACAGACTTACCTCCTTCTGACAACAGTAGTGCTGATACATTTCCAGGGATTTCCTCAAGTGCAAGTCACCTCAGAGATTAATTAAACATAGTAAATTTAGTGAGTTTGGTTTAGCAGAGTGTCTGGCTGCTGGAAGGCTGGGGCTAGCCAATCTTGATTACAGAATGAACCATACCTGGGAGAGATTAGGGTGATACTGGCCTATAAAGACCAGCAGGAGGCTGCAATAAAGGCAAGGAGGGAGAATATTGAGATGGTAGAAGGAGCATCAACAAAGTGTTGTGAGAGAGTTCAGATGTGGGGGAGGGAATGCAAGGGGTTTCAATGTCTCAATTCAATTTCTAAAACCAAAGGATTATCTTTACAAAAATGAAAGGTGCAAAGGGATGTAAACTGTGTCTGTATGGAGAACAAATAGATCTGGTTAAAACAGGAGTCCCAAAACTTTTTACCTCATGGCCCCTTTACCTCTGTCCATGCCCCCCACAGAACTGGTAGTGGGGCCCTCACTCCAGGAGGTGGGGACATGGACAGGGGTAGGGAGACTGAGGCTGGGGCTGTAGCTGGCGGCCAGGGCAGGAGTGAAGCCTTGGCCAGGGGCCAAGGCCTACATCTGTGGCTGGGTGCGGGGAGGGCAGCCAGGACCCTGGGTGCAGGGCGAGCAGACGCACCAGCAGCTGTGACCCCAGGGCTCGCAGCCTGGACCAGGAGAAGAACCGGGCACTGCTCCCTCCCTGCCCCCTGCTGTTTGAGTTAAAATGTGGATGCAGGAATTGAAAGACAAGGAAAAGATAAAGGAAGTCAAAACTTTTAGTCATGTGAAAATTAGTTATGAAAGGAAAGTCACATGTCCAAATGTGGATTTAGATTTATTTTATAAACTTAAGGGTGAAAAGGAGACAATAGGTGTTAAAATGAAGTATACCAATATATAGATGAAAAGTGGAGTCATTTTTCCAAATACATACAGATGGCTCCAAAAAAAGAAAAAAAACAGGAAGAGTGTGGACACCATATTGTATACCAAAATTAGGAATTAATGCATCCAAAAGAATATCTGATTTTGTCGCTGTCGTGACAGCTGAACTAGTAGCAATGATGCTAGCGTTAAACTGTATCTGGGATGTATGCCCAGCAGTGGTGATAATTTTTTCAAACTTTCAGACACAAATATCAGGCCTTATGGTAATAAAAAGGGTATCTCCATATGTAGAATTGATTTAATCAATGAAATTGTAGTTCTAATAATAAATTAGTACAGATGGGGATACATGTAGCATTAGCCTGGATCCCAGCGCATATTGGAATAAAAGAGAACAAAATGATGGACAAAGCAGCTAAAAACCCTGTAAGAAATGAAAGGAGTGACATGGATATACCCTTGAGTAAACAGGAATGCAAAAGCATATTACATGAAAATTTAAAAGAGCAAAGGCAAAAAAATGAGTTGTCAAAAAAAAGGAAGGAGATTTTTTGAATTGTGCCCTAGCATTGAGGATAATGATACACTTCAGGGTCAGGATAGGAAAAATAAAGTGATTTTGTTTAGAGTACTAATTGGTCATTGTGGTTTAAACAAAAATCTTTTCTGAGTAAACAAACACAAAGATGGACTCTGCATGATGTAAGGTAGAAGAAACAATTGATCACCTTTTATAGGTATGTAAGGGCTTTGATAAAGTAAAGGGAAAGTTTTTGAAGAATTTAAATGGCTTAATGTACAAAAATTACATTATGTTATTCAGTAAAAATATTGGGGAGATGGGGTATGTTAGAAAAGAGTTGTTACATGTCCTGAAAGACATGAAAGAATATAACCGCTACCACTGGTGGCCACTATAGACTCTCCAGTCAAGTGTGCTTCACCATGAAACAGAAAAATAAGAAAAGAAAGAAAGGGGAGAAATTCAGGAAATAGCAAAAAAACTGTAGCGTGTGTGGTCTCCTGCAGGCAAGACGCTGAGAACAAGGAAATTCTGTGGGGAAGCCCTGATAGAGTTAGGGCCTAGAAGTTCGGGGGCCTAGAAGTCATCCTAGGCAGCTAGGCTCCAGCTAGGAAAAGCTGGGAGGATGGGCTGGGAGAACAGACTGGGCCAGAAAGAGATGGCTCAAAGGGGCAAAGCAACCCCTGGCAGTGAGGGGAAATGCTCAATAAGCAGCCACCCTGCTCCGATTGGTTATAAGCTTTTGGAATCATGTGTTTATATAAATATTGAGTGTTGTTATTACATTTTGGCTGGGAAAGGATGATGCAGGATTGAAAACTTGTGTCTTTAAGTTGTTCAGCTTCTCAGCCAAGAAGTCTTGGGGAGAGGAACTGCGGAAGTTATGCAGAGGAATTGTATCACTGAATCTCTTTCAAGGATCTTGGGCCCTGAGTGATTCCAGATCACCACACAGAGGACTTGGCAAATCAGGCAGGGCTTCTGACAGCTAGGGGGAGATAGAACCAGGCAATGACACACTGGGCCTGTTGATTTTCCCCTGGTTCATCAAAGAAGAGCTCCACCTACTGCAAAACAAGGGTTGCTCAAATTCAAGACAGGGCTGCCAGGCTCTGCATCACCCTAGTTTGATACCCCCAGTCTGCAAAGTTCTTGTACCTTGTAATAGGATGACACACCTGGAGTTGGGGCTCTCCTCACAGGCTGCAAAGCCAGTGCTTTAACTGCCTCCACTCTCCTAGCCATCCCTTCTTTTAAAGAGTCCCACCCCACCTTTTAAAGAACAAAGGAAATTCACTTACAAAGAACACTGTTAAGATTGCTGCTGAACTCTGGACTTCACAACCCAAACAAAAATGCTCAGGGTATCCCCACCGATCCCCCCAAAGAATGTCAGTGTTACAAGAACACACACAAGGAAGGGGACAGGAAACAGAGGCCTCTGTGCCAGTGACCTTATCTCCACCTTAACTACACTTTTGTAAGTACAGTGGAAACAATGGCCTAGAGAAACACATAAAACAAAGCAGGCCCACTGAAAGTAACTCTGTCTGGACTTGCAGCATACCTACTGTTCTCAGCTTCTAACTTCTCCTGAACAGAGCGTGCTCGTCATGCTGGAATGTTCAAACGTGTGATGCTATGGTAACGTGTTCCATGTTCTGAAGACCCTACGCAAAGATTATTAAACTGTCACTTACAGCCTATTTCAACTCAGAACCCTTATTTTACTTTTTACTCGGGTAAAAGATTGGTATATTCAGGGCCAGCTCCAGGCACCGGTAAACTAAGCAGGTGCTTGGGGCAGCACATTTTCAGGGGTGGCATTCCAGACAGCCTTTTTTTTTTTGCTTGGGGCTGCAAAAGCCTAGAACTGGCCCTGGAAGCAGTCCTGCACGGGGGGGCGCCCTGGGGCTGCTGCGGTTCGCATCGGGGAGCAGCACCCGCACCTTATGGGAGCGGGACACTGGAGCCGCCTGCAGGTGCCGCAGCTGGGACTGGGCGAAGTGGCCCGAGCCACCCAGGGACTGCAGCAGGACGGCCAGGAGCAGCAGCAGCAGCGGGGCCATAGTGGAGACCGGTGCCCAGGGTGCTGCCGTGCAGGGCCCGCGTCCCGCCCTCCGGGGCTCCGCTCCCTCTGGGGATGCCCTGCCCCGGCTCCTCAGCCCTCTGCTGGGCGGTCCTTCCGGGTCCCGGACGGTCCTGGAGGCAGGAGCCCTGGCTGGAGGGACCCTGAGCTGAGGTGTGACCCGGGGGCCCCACTGCTTACCCCGACCCTGCCACTGCTGGACTGGCTGAAGGCAAGGAGGGACCGGGCGGAGTCAGCACTGGTGGTGGGGAGCCCAGGGCTGGGGCAGCGGGGAGAGCCCAGGGCTGGGGCGGCAGAGGGGTGCAGGTTGGGGGGAGAGCCCAGGGCTGGGATGGGAGGCAGCCAAAAAATTTTTTGCTTGGGGCACCAAAAAACCTAGAGCCAGCCCTGGGTATATTAAAACACTTCTATATATCGTCCCCATTAACGTGTGATAAACTTACAAGTTCATGTCCATTACTCTGTATCTACAATGAAGATTCTGTGAAATTGTACAGGGTCACATTTTTTAAAGAAGTTAGAGGACCATGCATAAATTGTATTGGAAACTGTATGCATACCGTTGCGTACATGTACAATTAGGTACTATGACTGTGTGCACAGAAAACCAATTGGAGTGCGCACTCTGAATAATTTCATGCACAAAGATGTGCATCTCAATGCATATTTCTGAAGATCTTATACAAAATTAATGCATGAGCTGATAATAAATTCATTGGTCATGTTCGTTTGTAATGCTCCGCTAAAGACCACAGAAACACAAAGGAGTATGATTGAAGACTCTTGAGTAGCCTCAGCATGGCTGTAGTTTATCACTATACTAGTACATTTGTCCACTATTGTCCACTGCTTTG